>NW_008705562.1:1444225-1446689 GCF_000186865.1 Aureococcus anophagefferens
GCGTCGCCCACGATCGTCGCCGCGGCCCGGAGGCGCCGGAGCGCCGCGGCCGTCGACGCGTCGGCGAGCGCCTCGGCCGCCAGCCGCCGGAGGCCGCCCGGCGGCGCGCGGTCGTCCGCGCGCGCCGCGGCCGGGCCCGCCGTCCCCCGCGCCTCGGCCACCTTGTCCAGGTGCGCCCGGAGCTCCGCGTCGACGGCCGCGACGGGCGACAGGGGCGGCGGCGCGTCCTTGCGCCGCAGCAGGCCGTCGATCTGCGCCAGCGTCCTCCGGAGCTTCTTCGGCGCGCACGAGCGGATCGCCGCGTAGCGCGGGTCCCCGGGGAGGAAGGGCCGCCAGTCCGCGTGGGCGAGGCAGCGCAGCAGCGGCGGCGGCACGGGGTAGAGCGCTTTGGTCGGCTCCCCGAGGAGCACGTCGTTCGACAGGCAGAGCGCGTCCTCGAGGAGGAACGCCTCGGCGAGCGCGCCGAGCGCGACGTCGCCGGCCATGCCCGCGGCGGGGCCGGCCCCGAACTCGAACTCCTCGCCGGCGTAGCGCTCGCCGAGGGCGAGGAGCGCGTGGCACGTCGCGCAGCGCGAGGCCCAGGGCAGGTCGTAGTCGGGGCCGGCCGCGCGGAGCACCGCGAGCGCCTGCACGCGCTCGCCCGCGGCGACGGGCGCGTAGTCCGCCTCGGCCATGGACTTCTTCTTCTTCTTCTTGTCCATGGCGGCCTTGATCGCCGCGGCCTCGCGCCCGGCGTCATTGGACCGCGCCGTCGCCGCCGCGAGGTCCTCGGCGGCGGCGGCGGCGCTCTGCGACGCCCACGCCTCGAAGACCTCGTAGGCATCCTCCCGGAGGGCATTTTTGAGCTTCGGCGCGGCCCTGCCCCTCGGGGCGACCTGCTCCAGGGCCTCCTGGGGCGTCATCGGACCTCCGGGGCGGTCCAGGCCGCGGCGCGCAAGCCCAAGTCCCGGGCGACAGACACACTCGGGGCAGCCACTGTAAGTTCGGCTCGGTGCAGTCGCAGTGCACTGACGAGAATTATGGTGTTACTGCGAGCAGCGGTGTGCCACTTGGTGCTGTGGCGCATCCAGGGCTTTGCCGTGCCGCGCCGCCGCAGCCATGCAGCAGCGCCGTCTCAGGCCCGCAACAGCCATGCAACGGCGAGGCATCGCAGGGGCCGCAGCAGCCGAGCGATGCAGCCGCTGCAGGGCACGGCGGCGGACCTCGAGGACGAGGAGGACCGGCGGGAGATTTTGCGCATCGCGACGCCGGCGCTGCTCGGCACGCTCCTCGACCCGTTCCTCAGCGTCGTCGACACGGCCTGGGTGTCGCGGCTCGGCACGACGTCGCTCGGCGCCGTCGCCGCGAGCAGCGAGCTCTTCACGCTGACCATCGCCGTGAGCCTCGCGCTCCGCGAGTCCGCGTCGTCGACGATCGCGCGCTCCCTCGCCGGGGGCCGCCGCGACGACGCGGTCGCCTACGGCGCGCGCACGCTGCAGCTCGCCGTCGCCGGCGGCGTCGCGCTCGGCTTCGTCATCGGCGGGCCGTCCGCGCCCTGGTGCGTGGGCCTCATGGGCTGCCCGGTCGGGTCGCCGCTCCACGCCGACGCGCTCGCGTACGTGCGCGCGCGGAGCCTCTTCCTGCCCTGCTCGCTCGTTTTATTCGCGGGCGAGGGCATCTGCCGCGGCGCCGGCGACACGAAGCCGCCGCTCCGCGCCGCGGCCCTGGCGGGCGCGCTGAACGCGGTCCTGGACCCGCTCCTCATGTTCGGCGTCGCCGGGCTGCCCGCGTTCGGCGTCGCGGGCGCGGCCGCGGCGACGGGCCTCTCGCAGCTCGCCGCGTCGGCGTCGCTGCTGCGCGAGCTCGCGCGGAAGCGGTCGGCCGAGGGCCCCGCGCGCGCCGCGCCGCGCGCGCCGCGGAAGACGGACGAGGAGCGCGCGGCGGCGCGCAAGCTGCTGACGACGTCGCTCGCGACGCTGACGCGGTCGACGGCGCAGCTCGGCTGCTGGGTCTTCATCGCGTCCGAGGTGTCGCGGCGCCTCGGCCCCGCGGCCATCGCGGCGCACGGCGTCGTGCTGAAGGTCTGGCTGCTCTTCGTCCTCGCCGCCGAGGCCCCGGCGGTCGCGGGGCAGGTGCTCTGCGCGCGCCACGTGTCCACGGGCCAGCTGCCGCGCGCGCGCCGCGTGCTGCGCGACCTCGCGCGCAAGACGGCGGCGGCCGGCGCCGCGACGGCCGCGGCGCTCGTCGTCGCCGCCGGGCCCGCGGCGCGGGGCTTCTTCCCCGCGGACCCCGCGGCGGCGGCCGGCGCGGAGCGGCTCTTCCGCTGGGCGGCCGTCTGCGTCCCTCTCGTGTGGCCCAACGCACTCTTCGAGGCCGTGCTCCTCGGAGCGGGCAGGTCGTACAAGTTCCTCGCGCTGGCGACGGTGACGAACTGCCTCGTCGTCTCCGCGACGGCGCGCTTCCTCATCGGCGCGCGGCCGATGCC
>NW_008705562.1:1447013-1556193 GCF_000186865.1 Aureococcus anophagefferens
CGCAGGCGCGCCGTTTCGTCGTAGGTTGCAGTTTCGTTTCGTCGTAAGTTTCGTATCGAACGTCTCTCTCTAGCGATGAGGCGGCCCACCGCGCCGACGCCTACCTCGGGCAGAATCTACTCCGTAGGAGGCGAACGAGGTTAGATAGGCATGGGCGTCGGCGCGAGGCACGCGCGCCTCTCCTAGGCGACGACGGCCGCGCGGCGGGACGCCATGATCTGGGACTTTCGCCGCCGTTTCTTCGGCGGCGCGGGCGACGGCGCGGCGGCGGAGGGCGACAGCTCGAGCGTCACGGCCCGCGGGCGGCCCATGGAGTACCGCGGGGGGAACTCGCCTTCGTCGTCGAAGGAGAGCCGCGTCGACGACAGGCTGTCGCGCGGCTCGTCGACGATGTGGTCCATCCGCAGGAAGCGGGGCGAGGGCAGGGCTTCGCTGTGGGAGTCCCGTCGAAGCCGGCGGTGCTCGCCCTCGCAGTCGAGGCACACGTGCTGAAATCGCGGCGCGTCCGCGGCGTAATCCCACGACCCCTCGAGAAGCTCCAGGTGTTTCGTGCCGTCGCCGCAGAGGTAGCAGCAGGGCCCCTCCGACGCGGCCTCCGACTCTTCCTCGCTCTCGGGGTCGTCGGCCGATAGGTCGCGACAGAGACCGCAGAGGTCCAAGGTGTAATCGAATCCGTAGCGTGGGCCGATCAATTCCGACGCGACGAAGCAACCTAGGCAGGCGTGCCCGGGTTCACCGGAGTAGTAGGACATGAGCAGACAGAAGGATGGACGGCGTTAGCGTCGTGACGCCTGGTAGCGGCGGTGGTTCTCGGCCGGTAGCCTCTCGCTCTTTTACTGGTTTTTTTAGTGCAAGGAGCTTTTGATCTCGCGACGTTGAAGGCAGGAACGCCGCAGAAGACGCTCTCGAGAGACATGGTTTGATTGCACATATACGTGAATTCAGGACGAGGCTGTCACTAACGTGCCACCGATACCCATTGCGCACAGGCGATCCAGCGCGAGCCGTTACTCACCCCTTCCCCGCGGCGGCCGCCGCCGGCGCCGCGAAGAGCGCGAGCGCCCGGGCGACCCGCTCGTCGCCCTTGCGCCTTGCGACGTCGCGCGCGAGGCGGCGGAGCGTCGACACGTCCGCGACGAGGAGCTTCGCGCGGACGCGGTCCGCGGCGTCGGGCTCGAGGGCCCGCGCGGTTTCGAAGTCGTCGACGGCCGCGGACACGACGTCGTAGTCGTCGCGCCCGTCCGCCGCGGCCAGGGTCGCGATGACGTCGCGCGCGGGCAGGGGCGCGCCGCGGGGCACCGTGACGAGCGCCGCGGGCCGCGCGGCGCCCGAGGCGCTTCGGACGTCGAGCCAGGCGACGCGCGCGCCGGAGTCGCGGAGCGCGTCGGCGACGTCGCGCCGCGACCGCGCGCCCGTCTCGTGGTGGCTCAGCACGTCGAGCGCCGGCGTGCCCGGCCGGAAGCGGAAGCGGAAGCGGCCGACGGCGTCGACGCTCTTGGCGTCGCGGTCGTAGCGGAGCTCGCGGAAGTCGTCGCCCCGCTCGCCGTCGGCGAGAAAGGCGAAGAAGGCGGCCCCGCAGAGCGCCGCCTCGCCCCGGAGCGCGCCGAGCACGTCCGCCGCGACGGAGGACGCGACCGCGCGCCGCGCCTCGTCGCGCGCGAGCGCGAGCGCCAAGCGCGCGCCGAGCGGCGCGTCGGCCCACTGCTTCTCGGCGCCGTCGAAGGACCCGGCGCCGAAGCAGGCGTCGAAGGCGCCCCGCAGGGCGTCGCAGGCGTCCAGGGAGCCGCAGTAGCGCGGCATCGCGAGCGGCGGCCGCTTGCTGAGCGAGCCGTTGACGCCGTCCGCGTGCCTCAGGCACGTGATCGCGTCGCGCTCGCTGAGCGAAGCGCCGAAAGTCCGCGCGTCGACCTCGACGGCGCCGCCGGCCTCGGCGCGGCCCAGGCCGAGCTCGCGGAGCTTTCGGCACAGCGGCGCGTCGTCCCAGAGGCGCTGCGCCCACGGCACGCGGACGCGGCACTTGACGGACGTGACGGCGAGCTCCGGCGACCGGTCGTCGGGCGCGGGCTCCGCGGGGCCCGCGACCTTGTGGACGAGCGTCTTCGTCAGGTCGCCGAAGCGGTAGTGCTCCGGGCCCTCGCGCCGGCCCGCCTTGTGCTTCCAGCTCGACGCCGCCTCGCCGGTCACGGCGTGCGTCATCGTGATCTCCACGGTGCCATCGGTGGCGGTCGTGCTCATCGGCGCGGGCGCGTCGAGGCCGGCTGCGGCGGCGCTCGGTCTCGAGGCGGCGGCGGCGCTTGGCGCGTCGATGGTTGTTCTGCGGCCTTCCGCTCGGCCAGCGCGGGTCGACGCGGCGTCGATGGGCGCGCGCTCGGCCGTCGAGCCGCCCGCGTTGGGCGAACCGGAGCTGGGTTCCGTTCTATTAGCTTCGTTTCTTCGCGCGTCAGGCCCCCGAGTGGGGTACCGAGGCGCGGGCGGGAACGGAGGCGCGCCGCGCCGGGGATGGCGCGCGGCGGACGCGCCTCGCCGAAGGCTCACGCGTGGCCTCGCGATGCACGGGGGGAGCTTCTCATGTTCAACCGACGCAAGCGCTGCCGCTTGTCGAGCAACGAATCGTAGTGTTACCTCGATCGGCGGCGGGCGCGAGTTTTGCTCGGTCCGCGGTGGTGGAGCGCCGCGGCGGCTTGGCGAGGCCGTTGGCGTGGGGCAGCGACGTCGCGCTGAACGCGGCGTCGGGAGCCCCGGGGGATAAATCTCTCAAAGGGGGAGGGGATGGGGGGGGTAGGGAGCGGCGCGTCTGCGGCTCGCCGCGGGGCATGGGCCCGCGGCGCCGTCCGACGCGCCCCCTCCGGTCCGCGGCCCGCGGCGCCGTCTGCCGCGGGGCATGGGCCCGCGGCGGCACCGTGCGGCCGGACCGCGGATGACTCGAGGTCGCCGGTTAGGCGAAGGTGGCGTAGTTCGCGGGCGCGTCGATGCTCAGGCAAGTGACGTTCTCGAGGCCTTCGACGGAGACGGCCGCGGGATCGGCCGAGGTGATCGTGCCGTTGATCTCGTTCGCTTCGTCGTCGTCCTCGACCTTGATGTCGTAGAGAGCTCTCACGCCGGTGTCGACGTTAGCCTCGCCCTCGCAATCATCTGCGTAGAGAGCCTCCCCGATCATCGAGCACGAGTCGTGATCAGGACCACCGAAAACGTAATATGAGCCGTCTCCGCTGATGATGATGGTGTCGTCGCCGTGTCCACCGTGGACGTAGGACGCTTCGTTTCCGATGATCGTGATGGTGTCGTTACCGTTGCCGTCAAGGATGTCATTCGCGTCGTTTCCGTTGATGCTGATCTGCGTGTGGCGCGACTCGTCGCGGCCGAGCCCCTGCAGCCGCGCCGTACCCGTCTACGGGATATGGATGCCCAAAACCGAAATACCCGGTATGGGAAAACGGGCCCGGGTATATACCGGTATATACCGGTATTTTACCATACCGGTATTTACCCTCCGAAATACTCCGGCCGCCATACGCGAAACCGCCGCGTCGCTGCGCGCGTCTCGCGCGAACGCGCGCCCGCGTTTCGGACACCGAGAGCTACCGCAACTCGGCTCGTTCCGATATATAGAAAGGAGCGGAGAAGAAGGCGGGAAGGTCGCGTGCACGCGCCCTGTGAATTTCGCGCATTTCGCGCCGCTCGCCCAAAGGCAACAAGTTTTTGGTTGCCTGCGGAGGGCTGGAAAATCGATTTTTTTTATCGACCTCGCGCGGTGGCCCCGTGTCGCCACCCGTCCAAAGCGTCCTTCAGGGATGTTGGAGCTTGTCTGCGATCATGGTAGCTCGTCGCTAGTGAAAAGTTATGCCCGAAAAACCGAGAACATACGTAGGAAGTACGCCGCGGTCCGCGGACGCCGAAAACGTACTGAAATTTTTTTCTCCGGCTTGGCTCTTCGTTGTTGCCGTCGCTGGACGCGCCGTTTGGGGCGTCCCGAACGACCCTCCAAACCCCCAGGGCCACCGCTATGGACACGCTATGCGCCGCGCAGTTCTCCGGATCTATAGAGGAACTCGGTGGATCCCGCTGCAGACCGCGGACGTGCGGATCACGGTCGTAGGACGTGGATCCAACGCTGAGGCGATGGTGCTGGTGGTAGTAGGAGTCCGTCCAGGCCGTATGGCCAGCGCACGCGCGTATTTCATGGCGCCACAGTGGCCTCGAAAGTGCCTCTTTGGAGAGGACCGGTTTGAGCGCGTTGGCGCGGATCATCCAGCCCAGCGGTCGCGTGAGGCTGCGGAGGCCTCGTCCATGTACCACTCCGCCCGGCCATATCGTTCGAAGTGGTCGGATCGACGCCAGTGGGTCCAAACGCCGCGCTCTAGCGGTTTGGCGCCTGCGAGAACGCCTTGGAGCGAGGGTGTGCCACACAGTCCTGAGTACGCTCGAACCTGACCCAAACTTGATTTTCGGTTCCCCGTGACGTTTCCGGAGGTCGCTGTCGCGAATGGGTCAGGACTCACCGTGGAGATCTCGCGCACCTCGACGACCGACCCACCAAATCGGACGTTCCGGCGCACGTTAGAACGCCGCGGCAGCGAGTCGCGCGACGAAAACTTCACGCGCGCCTTCGAGCAAGGTCTTTGGCCGAGCCCCGGACGGCGCGGCGCGGCCAACGAGCACGCGGAACCGCGCCGACGCGGCTGCCTTCGCGCAGCTCTGCGAGGCGCTGTCGTCGTCTCGAGCGTATTTTTTGTCCGACCCTCCGCAGGCAACCAAAAAGTTGCACTTTCGCTCGAGAGGCACCTCCCGGCGTCGTCGAGCATTGCGGCGACATCCCCACAGAAACGAAACGCGCAGATGGGGGACGGCGTGTCCGAGAAGGACTCGCTCCGGCGGGGCCGGTCGCGGAGCCAGTCCTTCGAGGGCAAGTCGCGGTCGCGGTCCGCGAGCGTGGAAAAGGACTTCGACCCCCTGAAGACGGAGCTCACGCGCGACGAGTTCGTCGCCTACGTCGAGAACCCGCGGAAGCAGCCCGCGCGGGGCATCTCCTACACGGAGGCCCTCGCGGCGCCGCCCGAGGTCGCGACGCCCGTCCGCGAGGCGCTCGACAAGGCGCGGCACAAGCACCGCTTCGACGACCCGAAGAAGCGCGTCTTCTCCCAGGCTTCCGCCCAGAAGCTCAACGAGCTCGCGAACATCGACGACGCCCTCGAGTTCGACTTCACGAACCAGGCCGAGCTCCACAACATCGACAAGGCTAAACTCGCGCACGAGCTCCGGTCCGACCTCGAGAGGGGCCTGCCCGCGGAGCTCGCGGCGGAGAAGCTGGCCGAGGACGGCCCCAACGAGCTCGAGAAGCCGCCGCGCGTGACCTTTTTCGTCCTCTTCCTCATCCAGCTGAGCCAGATCATCACGCTCCTCCTCATCGCCGCGTGCGTCGCGTCGGCCTGCGTCAACGCGACGGACGCCGCGAGGCGCGGCTCCGCGCTGTCCTACGTCGACTCCATCGCCATCTTCATCATCGTCTTCCTCAACGCCTACATCGCCGCGGCGTCGGAGAACGCGGCGAACGGCGCCCTCGAGGCGCTCGACGCGCTGTCGTCGCCCGTGTCCGTCGCCGTGCGCGACGGCGAGGAGGTCGAGCTCGACTCGACGCAACTGGTCGTCGGCGACGTCATCCTCCTCGCCACGGGCGACGTCGTGCCCGCGGACTGCCGCGTCGTCCGGGCCGCGGACCTCAAGGTCAACGAGATGCTGCTCACGGGCGAGTCCGAGGACGTGTCGAAGACCGACAAGGTCAAGCCGAAGAAGCCCGGCGCGGCCGCGAAGCTCACGGAGGACACGATGATCTTCTCGTCGTGCACGGTCAAGGCGGGCAACTGCCGCGCCCTCGTCGTCCACACGGGCATGCGCACGCGCGTCGGCCAGATCGCGGCGTTGCTCACGGACGACGCGGGCGCCAAGGGCGCGGGCTGCCTCCCGGACACCAAGGGCAACATGACGCCGCTCCAGGTCCAGCTCGAGAAGCTCGCCGTGAAGATCGGCGTCCTCGCCATCGCCTGCTGCGTCATCGTCTTCGTCGTCGGCGCGGCGATGGAGGTGCCGGACCCCGAGGGCAACGTGCCGTCGTGGCTCTACATGATCCTCATCGCCGTGACGCTGACCGTCGCGGCCATCCCCGAGGGCCTGCCCCTCACCGTGACCATCTCGTTGTCGACGGGCTGCAGCGACATGGTCAAGGAGAACGTGCTCGTGCGGAAGATCGCGGCCGTCGAGACGCTCGGCTCCGCGTCCGTCATCTGCACGGACAAGACGGGCACGCTGACCGAGGGCAAGATGCGCTGCGTCAAGGCCCTGTTCGGCGGCGAGGACTACGTCGTCTCCGGCCGGGGCTTCGACCCGACCGTCGGCTCCGTCGGCGTCGCCGGCGCCGTGCCGGGGCCGGACCTCGCGTTCGCCGAGGGCGACGACGCCCGGGCGCACGCGAACGTGCGCGCCGCCCTCGCGTCGGCCGTGCTCTGCTGCTCGACGACGCTGAACCGCGTCGAGGACGAGAGCGGCGCGATGGTCTGGACGCCCAAGGGCAACTCGTCCGAGGCGCCGATCGTCGTCGCCGCGGCCAAGTGCGGCCTCTGGGCCGCGGACCTCGAGCCCCTCTTCCCGCGCGCGACGGAGATCCCCTTCTCCTCGAGCCGCAAGATGATGGCCGTGGTGACGGCCGGCGGCGCGCTCGACGGCGCGCCCAAGGCCGTCGGTCTGGCGTCGCCGTACGTCGCGCACGTCAAGGGCGCGCCGAACTACGTCCTCGAGTCCTGCGCCAAGACGTTGCGCCCCGACGGCTCCGTGGGGGCCCTCGACGCGGCGACGCGCGCCAAGATCGACGCCACCGTCGACGCGCTGAGCTCCGAGGCGCTCCGGGTCCTCGCGATCGCGTGCGCGCCCCTGCGGTCCCTGCCCTACGACGACGAGGCGGACGTCGAGGACAAGCTCAGCGCCATCCTCGGCGGGGGCCTCACGTTCCTCGGCCTCGTCGCGTCCATCGACCCCGAGCGCCAGGGCGTCAAGGCCGCGATCGCGACGGCGAACTCCGCGACGGTCCGCACGGTGATGATCACGGGCGACTACCTCAAGACGGCCCAGGCCATCGCGCGGAACATCGGCATCCTCGCGGCCGACGGGTCCCAGGACGGCGACGCCGTCGACTGCGGCAGCCTGCGGCCCGGCGGCGGCGACGACTACCTCGACGAGCCGGCCATGGACGCGCTCACGCTGCGCGTCAACGTCTTCGCGCGCGCCAAGCCCGAGGACAAGCTCGAGATCGTCAAGTCGCTCCAGCGCCAGGGCTTCGTGAGCGCCATGACGGGCGACGGCGTCAACGACGCGCCCGCGCTCAAGGAGGCGGACATCGGCGTGTCCATGGGCCTCGAGGGCACGGAGGTCGCCAAGGGCGCGTCCGACATGATCCTCACGGACGACAACTTCTGCTCCATCGTCAAGGCCGTCGAGAAGGGCCGCGGCATCTACAGTGGCATCGAGAAGTTCGTGTCCTTCATCATGTCCGTCCACTTCGCGGAGGTCCTCCAGATCTTCCTCTGCGTCGTCTCGGGCCTGCCGATCATGCGCGAGCCGCTCCAGATCCTCTTCCTCGTCCTCGTCACGGACCTGCCGCCGGCCATCGCTTTGGGCGTCGAGCCGCCGGAGAAGGGCCTCATGGACAAGAAGCCGCGGCCCAAGGCCCAGCCCGTCATCATGCCCTGGATGTGGAAGTGCATCATCGCGAACGGCATGATCATGACCGCGGGCATCACGGCGACCTACGTCGTCGCGCTCCACGCCTACGCGGGCACCTACCTCACGGAGAACATCGACCGCAAGACGCGCGACTCCTGCGTCGTCTGGGGCTCGGGCATGTTCTCGTCGACNAAGTACGAGGAGTTCGCGACGAGGGCGACGACGACAACTTCGCCGAGTGCACGGAGTTCGCCATCCGCAAGGCGCGCACCGTCGCGTTCATCGCCCTGGTCTGGGCCGAGAACATCCGCGCCTACACCGCGCGGTCCTTCACGGAGCCCATCTGGGTCAAGACGTTCTCGAACCCGACGATGAACAAGGCCATCGCGTCGGCCCAGGCCGCGCTTTGGTGCGCGCTCCTGGTGCCCGGCCTCTCCACGTCCGTCATGGGCCTCTACCCCTTGGGGGACCCGGGCCTCAGCGGCAACTCGACGGACTCGATCCAGTGGTGGGGCTGGGTCCTCGCGGCCGTCGGCGCCGTCGCCTGCGGCGCCGGCTGCGAGCTCTACAAGCTTTACATCAAGCTCACCGTCGGCGACCCCCACGACACGGTCCCCGGCTACGAAACGGTGGCGGTCAAGCCCGCGCTCGAGCTCCCCTAGGGGCGCGCCCCCCCCCCCCGGTCCGCGGAGCGCGCGAAGCGGCGCCTCCCGACCCCTGTCTGTTGCACATGCCCGCCCCCCGGCCCCGCTAAAGAAACTCACGTGCTATCGCGAGAGACGTCGACGTCGAGGAGGACGAACTTGACGCGGCGGTAGTCGCCGGCCTCGTGGCCGAAGATCGCCTCCGCCGCGGCCCCGGGCACCGTGGCCGGGTCGAAGGACGGCGGCACCTTGGCCAGGACCCGCCGGAAGCTCCGGCGCCGCGCGAGGGCCAGCAGGTCCTCGAGGAGCGGCAGGGCGCTCAGCGGCGTCGCCGTCTTGTTCCAGTCGACGCCCCAGGGCGGGTCGACGAAGAGGACGTCCGCGGACCTGTCCTCGGGCAGCTTCGTCGCGTCGCCGCACGCGAAGGTGATGTCGACGCCGTAGAGCTTCGCGTTGTGCCGCGCGAGGTCGAGGCGATGGCGGTCGACGTCGACGGCGAGGACCGCGCAGCCCGCGCGCGCGAAGCCGATCGCGTTGCCGCCGCAGCCGCACGTCGCGTCGACGACCGATGTCCCGCGCGCGCGCGCGCCGACGTCGAGCGCGAGCCGCTCGGGCGTCAGGCTGAACTTGCCCTCGGCGTCGAGCCTGGCGCCGCGCCGCGCGAAGCCCGGGCTCGTCGTCCGCCGGCGCCGCGCGTCCTCGAGCCGCGCGCCGCGGACCGCCGCGCGCGGCAGCTTCGGCGTCGCGACGACGTCGAGCTTGCGGCCGCCGAGGCCGACGCCGCGGAGCCGCGCGGCGAGGTCGCAGGCGTTTCGCGTCGTGAGGTCGCAGGCGAGGCCGCCGTCGTCCTCTGGCTGCCAGGCGCCGTCGCCGAGGAGCCGCTCGTGCGGGACCCAGGCTGGCACGTGTTTGACGACGACGCGGTGCGTGAACGGTTTCTTCGACGTCAGCGACGATGATACTGAAAGCGCGAGCGCCCAGGCGACGAGGCGCATTGCACAGATGCTCTTCGCTGGAGCGACGCTCTCTTAACGCGCAGGAGTTATCGCTGAAGTGATGCAACAGAGCGCGGCCATGCTGCCGCAGTGTGGCGACAATCAGCGGCATCTCCTACCTCAAGCTAGTGGGTCGACGTATGGCCTCTGCGGCGCTGCGACATGGTCCGGAACACGGTCCGGAACGCCGTCGACAGACGCCAAAGACCGCGGCAAACGCCTCCGCACAACCTTACGACGCCAAGGCCGCGGGCTCCGCGTCGCCGCCCTGCGCGATTCGGAGCTTGGCCTCGATCTCGCGCTCGAGCGCGTCGATCTTCGCCTCGATGACGAGGTGCTTCGCGTGGGGCCGCGACGCCGCGGGCGGGAGGCGCTTGCGCCGGCGGATGGCGTCGCTCTCGACGGCGGCGAGCGCCGCGGAGCGCACGTCCGCGTAGCCCCGCTCCGCGACGGGCGCGGCCTCGTCGCGGTCGACGGTCTCGAGCGCCGCGGCGACCGCGTCCGCGTAGGCCCGGTCGGCGACGCCCCGCGGGCTCGCCGGCGGCGCGCCGAGGTCCGAGACCGCCGCGTCGCAGAGCGCCGCGGCGCACGCGGCGCCGTAGTCGCCGACGGTGGACGCGGCCGCGCGCGCGAGGTCCGGCTCGCGCGGCGGCGTCGCCGGCCCCCGCGCGTCGCCCGCCGCCGCGCAGATGCGGTCGTAGGCCTCGGCGGCGAAGGCGCCGACCGCGACGTCGCCGACGTCCTCGAAGTCGGGCGCGGCCGCCGCGGGCGCGGGCTCCGGCGCGGGCGGCGCGGGCGGCGCCGCGAGGTCGTCGCAGGCGAGCACGAGGCCGCCGGCCTCCTCGGCGAGGCTCAGGCGCGCGCAGACCCAGCGGAGCACCGTCGTCCAGTCCGCGCGCGACAGCCGCCGCTTGTGCGTCGCGGCCGACCCCTCCGTCCCGAGCCACCGCGCCAGCAGGGCCGCCGCGGGTTCGTCGCCGCCGGCCGCGCAGAGCGCGCGCAGCTCGCGCTCGCCGAGGGCGTAGACGGACACGCTCGCCGTCGACGGCTCGACGCCGTGCAGCAGCACCGCGCGCTCGGCGACGAGGCCGTAGCAGCTCACGAAGCACACGGCGGGCGCGGCCCGCGTTTCGCATTTCAGCTCCAGGGACGCGCGGTAGAGCAGCGGGCCCACGCGCCGCTGGTCCACAACGTCGCCCCGGACGAGGTCGTTGCGGTCCACGAGGCGCGGCGACGCCGCGTCGCCGCCCGCGCCGACGCGCAGCACGCGGCACGGCCCGCCGGCCGCCGGGTCCCAGTCGCTCGCCATCTTCGCCAGCGTCTTCGTCGACGCGATCGTCACCGTGTCGCCCGCGCGCAGGGCCGGCGCCAGTATAGGCCTGTCGGGCAGCCCCATCCTCCGGCGGTTTGATGGGCTCGACAACGATGTTTTCCTTCACGGGCGTCTTCAGGGTTACCCCGGCACGAGATCGCACGGTGCGGCGCTTAATCCGGCACGCGCGCGATCACCAGCTGGTGCCAGTTGTCCACGATGTCGAGGTACTCGACGGCGGCGCCGATGCACGCCATGGCCTCCTGGAGCAGCGCGAGGTCCCACGCGTGCCAGTGGTAGCCCTTGAGGCGCCGCGCCGTCGCGAGGTCGTCGCAACAGTGGGGGCACGTGTCGAGGTCCACGAGGCGGTGGTAGGCGCGGACGCGATGCTCGAGGCGCCGGAGCACCTCCGGGTCGTCCGACGAGTCCGCGGCGTCCGCGCGCGCGAGGATGAGGTCGTAGATGGTCGACACGGGCACGCGCCTGTCGTAGGTCTGCTCCGCCCAGGGCACGCTCACGACGAAGTAGCCGCCGGGCCTGAGGACGCGACGCCACGCCGCGAGCGCCCGCAGCGGGTCGGCGAAGTGCTCGAGCACGTGGAACGCCATGACGACGTCGTAGGACCCGTCGGCGACGTGCTCGAGGCGCCCGCCGTCGCCGACGACCAGCTGCCCCAGGAGGCGGCCGTCCACGTAGAAGGCGGACCCGCTCGTCGCCCCCCCGCCCGTCGCCGCGACGAGATCCCCTCCGTACCGGTTGCCCTGGATTTTCCGAACCGCTTGATCGGACCAGTTGACGACGTCGACGGACGCCCACTCCTGAGCGTACAGGCCGCCCATAGCCGTCGTGGGCCCGCCGATCTCGAGCGCGCTCGCGTTCCGCGCCAGCGCTCCCAGCTTCCGTCCGAACGACGCCAGCGCCGAGGCGCTCGGGGCGACGCGGCGGCGGTGCCGGGGCAGGGTATACGAGGCGTTGGGACACGCGCCGCCGAACGCGCCCGCGGGCGCGTCGAGCGCGTCGACCTCCGGCGCGTCGAGCTCGCGGCTCATGCGCCGGAGCTCCGCGGCGCAGGACCCATCGACGACGCGGTGGGCCGCGCAGAAGTCGCGCGCCGCGGCGTCGTCGTCGCCGCCGCCGTAGTAGACGATACCGCCGTCGCCCATGTGGACCTCGAGCCCCCGCGCGACGGCGGCCGCGACGACCCAGGGTAGGCGAACGCGCATGGCTCAGCGCGAGCAGCCTCGCATCTCGGGCAGCCGCGGCTCGTGCCACACGGCATGGTCGTAGCACCTTTACCCCCTCAGGTCCGCGCGCGCCGCGGTCCATCTCCGGAACTCCGCGGCCGTGAGCTCCTTCTTCGCCTTCTTCTTGGACATCGTGAGGTCGAAATCGTCGTCGTCCCCCGGCGCGGGCGCCGGCGCGGCCCTCGGCGCGGCGGCGAACTCGTCGTCGTCGTCCGGGAGCTCGCGGCCCTCGGCCACGGCGCGCGCCCGGTCCGCGAGGCGCTCGAGGGCGGCCGCGCGGCCCGCGGCGAGGGGCGCGAGCGCCTGGCGCGCCGCGAGGAGCGCGTCGGGCGCGAGGAAGAGCTGGCCGCCGGCGACGCCCGCCTCGGCGTCGCGGACGGCGCCGAGGCTCGCGTCGACGGCGGCCGCGAGCTCCGCCGCCTCCGCCGCCGACGACGCCGCGCGGAGGAGCGTCGCCAAGGTCGGCGCGTCGTCGGGCACGACCCGGTCGAGGAGCCAGGCCTCGAGGGGCTGGCGGCTCTCGGGCCGCTGCCAGAGCACGTGCGCCGCGAGGAGCGCGTCGAGGGGGCCGACGGCGCCGCGGCCGTTCGCGCGCGCGGCGACGCGCACGAGGTCCGCGCACTTGCGCAGCCGCCGGTCGCTCACGTAGTCGCCCCGGTCGCGGAGGAACGCGCGCGCGTCGCCGAAAAGCTCCGCGAAGAACCGCGGCAGCGCGGCCCGCGGCGGCTTCGGGACGGCGAGCAGCGGCGCGAGGAACGCCCGCGGGCACGCCCCGTCGACGTCGTCGCCGAGGAGCAGGTCGGCGACGGCCGCGTCGGACACGGGCGCGACCTCGCGGCGGATCAGGAAGCGGTCGTAGAGCGCGTCGTCGTCGTCGTCGTCGTCGTCGCCGCCGAGCGTGTTCGCCGCGGCGACGGCGGACACCAACGCCGCGGGCCGGCGGCGCGGCCCGTCCTGCCAGACGCGCTCGTTGAGGAGCGCGAGGAGCGCCGGCAGCAGCGACCGCGCGCGGAAGATCTCGTCGAAGAAGACCGCCGGCGCCTCCTGGGCGAAGCCGTCCGCCGCGCGGCGGTACGCGTCGTCTTTGAGCGCCGCGAGGCTCAACGGCCCGAAGACGTCGTCGGGCGTCGTGAAGCGCGTCAGCGCGATCTCGAAGGACGGCCCGCCGAAGAGCTCGCCGAGGCGCCGGCACAGGAGGCTTTTGGCGACGCCCGGCGGGCCCACGAAGAGCACGTGCTCGCGGCCGACGGCGCCGAGCAACACGAGCCGCGCCTCCGCGGACCGCTCCACGAGGCCCCGCTCGAGGTGCGCCGCGGCCGCCTCGAGGTCCGCGGGCGCCACGGGGAACGCGGGCGGCGCGGCCTCGACGGCCGCCGCGTCCGCGTCGACGGCGGCGGCGAAGAGCGGGCCGCCGCGGCGCCGGACGCCGCGCCGCGGGCGCCGCGCGGCCGCGGCGAGCGCCGTCGACGACGGCGGCGGCCGCGCGGACGCGCCCATCAGCAGCGCCAGGTCGTCGTGGTCCGCGAGGAACGTGTGGACGCCGTCGCAGAGCGCGTCGAAGGGGCTCCCCGGCGCCGCGTGCTCGAGGCCGTCGCCGCGGCGGCTCCGGCCCACGAGGAGCCCCGCGACGCGCAGGCCGCGGCTCCTGCGCAGCGCGTCGAGGTCCGCGGCCGTCGATGCGTCGACGGGCGGGTCCATGAGCTCGCCGTCGGACACGAGGAGCACGTCCGCGTCCGCGAAGGCCGGCCGCGCCCGCAGGAGCGCGACGGCGCGCCGCAGCGGCGAGATGACGTCCGTGCCGCCGCCGAAGCCCCGCTCCAGGAAGTCGAGGAGGCCGTCGAGCCGCTCGGGCGCGCGCGCGGGGTCCGCGGGCCCGGGCAGCTCGAGCTCCGCGAGCTCGTCGCCCGCGCCGAACGCGAGCACGACGCAGGCGCGCCGCTGGTCGCTCGCCGCGCGCGCGGCCGCGAGGGCCACGGCCTTGGCCAGCCCCTCGCGCGCGCCCGTCATCGAGTAGGACGTGTCGACGCAGACGACGAGCGGGCCCCGGCGGCCCCGCGGCAGCCGCCGCTTCGCGCGCGCGGGGGACACGCGCGCGCCGTCGTCGAGGCCCAGGGGCGCCGCCGACCGCAGGGCCCGGTCGCCGTAGCGCGCGCGGAAGAGGGGCGAGCCGTCGCAGAGGAGCAGGCGCTCGCTCGGCGCCTGTGTGGAAATCAACGGCTGGTTCGGGACGTCCCGACCAAACTTGGAAATGCTCTCGCTCGGCCACATCGAAGTCGATTCGGCTGACTTTTGGACGAAGCGATCGCTCTCGTCGAGCTCTCGAAGCAGAGCGGAAGAACTTGGGTCCAAAACTCACATTGAAGTCGGGTTGAAGATTTGAGTTCCGCGCGGCTCGGCGCGAGCGCGGCGAGGTCGCGGCCGAGGGTCTCGCCGTCGAAGCCCTCCGTCGCCGGCGGCGCCTCGCGGACGCACGCGCCCCGGGCGCCGTCGCGGCTCCGCCGCGCGTCGCTCCCGTACCTGCTGGCGCCCGACGCCGCCGTCGCGCGGCGGCCGAGCGAGGGGAGCGGCGCGAGTTCCTCCACGTCGCCCACGCGGTCCGCGCAGCGCCGCATGGCCTCGAAGGCCGCCGCGCGGCGCTGGAAGCGGCCCGCGCCCGACGACGCCGCCGTGCCCAGGAGCGCCGCGAGGTCCTCGGCCTCGAGGACCGCGTCGACGACGGCGTCCGCGCCGTCGCCGTAGACGGCCTCGAGCGCGCCGACGCCGTCGACGACGGACCGCAGCGCGGCGGCCTCCGCGCCCGCGTCGTCTTCTAACGCGGCCTCGACCAGCGCGCGCAGCGCCGGCCGCGCGAGCCGCGGGTGGCGGCCGACGACACGCGCGACGGGCGCGAAGGCGCGCTGGCACCGCGACCGCGCGCCGGCGTCGCCCGGCCACGCGGCGCCGTCGAAGGCGTCGTCCGGCACGCGGCCCTTGAGGAAGCACCCGCGCCAGACGCCGACGCCCTCCGCCGCGGCGCCCGCGGCGGCCAGCGACCCGTAGCGCGCGTAGAGTCGGCTCTGGAGGCTCGCGTCCAAGGATTGGATCGCCTGCAGCGGCGACGCTGCTGTTGCGAGTGAGAGCGCGGTTGTGTGTCCTAGGAGGCAGACGACGAGTGCGATCGCAACGCGAGCTGTGCCCATTGTTGACGCCTCTGCGTCGGTGCAACATCATCATTGCTGGCAAAGTGCTGCAGAGAACAACCGAAGCTGCTCTCGTTGGCCGAGTGCTCCCATTGGGCAGCCCTCCAATCGGCGCTGGAAGATGGACCAGACTCCAAAAAGCAAGCAACCCACACTCCAACACACCACCCCCGCTCCAAAACGCAAGCATGAACGCCTTCGTCCTCGCCCTGGCCCTCCTCTCTCCCGCCTCGGCCAAGGTCGTGCGCCTGCGTGGCAGCACCAGCACCGTCGTCCTCGCCCTCGCCCTCCTCGCGCCCGCCTCGGCCAAGGTCGTGCGCCTGCGGGGCAGCACCAGCACCGACGAGTTCGCGGCCTGGAAGGCGAAGTACGCGAAGCACTACGCCACGCCCGCCGCGGAGCAGGCGGCCCGCACCGCCTTCCTCGCGCGCAGCGAGGCCATCGCGGCGCACAACGCCGGCGGCCACACCTACGAGGTCGGCCACAACCAGTTCAGTGATCTCACCCCCGAGCAGTTCCGCGACACGATGCTCGGCGGCATTCCGACCAGCGCGCGCAACACGAGCCGCCTGGAGCAGCACGTCATCCCCGCCGACTTCGACTTCGCCGCCGGCGGCGCGCTGGACTGGGTCGCCAAGGGCGCCGTCACGGGCGTCAAGAACCAGGGCCAGTGCGGCAGCTGCTGGGCGTTCTCGACGACGGGCGCGATGGAGGGCGCGCTCTTCGCCGCGACGGGCTCGCTCTTGTCGCTCTCCGAGGAGCAGCTCGTCCAGTGCGACAGCTCGTCCTACGGCTGCAACGGCGGCTTCCCCTCCGGGGCCCTGAGCTTCGTCGCGTCCAACGGCGGCGTCTGCGCGGAATCCGACTACGCGTACACGTCGGGCTCGGGGCAGACGGGCTCCTGCCGGCGCAACGCCTGCGCGTCCGTCATGACCGTCGAGGGCTCCGTCGCCGCCCAGGGCGAACAGGCCATGCTCAGCGCCCTCCAGCAGCGGCCCCTGTCGATCCTCATCGACGCGGAGGACTGCAACTTCCAGTCGTACCGCGGCGGCATCATCGACAACTACCAATGCGGGAGTCGGCAGGACCACGCCGTATTGCTCGTCGGCTACGGCACGGAGAACGGCGTCGATTACTGGAAGGTGAAGAACTCCTGGGCGTCGAGCTGGGGCGAGAACGGCTACTTCCGCGTCGTCCGCAACAAGAACATGCTCGGCCTCGGCAGCGGCGCGACGTACGCCAAGGGCGCGCGCCTGACGGGCTCCGGGTCGACCAAGTACGCGTGCGCGAACAACCAGTGCGTGCCCTCGGCCCGGGGCCAGTACGCGACGGAGGCCGACTGCGCAAAGTCGTGCGGCCAAACCCCGAGCGCGTCCAAGTGGGGCTGCTGGTACGGCACGTGCTACGAGAACCCCTACGGCTACTTCCACGACAAGGCGTCCTGCGACGGCTACTGCGGCTCGGCGCCGACGACGAAGAAGTACGCCTGCGCGAACGACCAGTGCGTCGAGAGCGCGTCGGGCGCCTACGCGGACGTCGCCTCGTGCGAGGCGGCCTGCGGCTCGCCCGGGCCGTCGGTCATGAAGTACGCCTGCGACGCCGCGACGAAGACCTGCGCGCTCGCCCCCGGCGGCGCCTTCTGGGCCAAGGCCGACTGCGAATCGTCCTGCGGCTCGCCCGAACCCTCGACGAAGTACGCCTGCTCCAACGGCCAGTGCGTGGAGAATGCCGCCGGCAGCTTCGCCGACTACCAGTCCTGCGAAGCGTCCTGCGCGAGCCCCGCGACGAAGTACGCCTGCTCCAGCGGCCAGTGCGTCGAGGCGCCCTTTGGGGCCTACGCGGATTACTCGTCGTGCCACGCGCAGTGCTCGACGCCCCCGGGCCCGACGCCGTCGACGTGCGCCTGGAAGGCCGACACGGGGCTCGACGGCGTCAACGCGTTCATCACGACCGTCGCCGACGAGGCCGCCTGCTGCCAGATGTGCCACCTCTCGACGAAGTGCGAGGCCGTCTCCTTCATCTCCGGCGCCTGCTACGGCTTCACGGCCGGGTTTTCCCTCTCCGCGGGCCTCCCGGGCATCTCCGCCGCGGTCCTGTAGCCTCGATGATAAGCCTGTCTTTTTTGATTTTGATCACCGTGGCTGGGGCGGCTCTGGACGGTGTCGAGCGCGGCTGGGGCGGCTCTCGACGGTGTCGAGTGCGGTCTAAGCTGTTCAAGTTGATGTTCAACAAGCCCCTTTGCCGGCCGCAAATTACTTCGGCGCTTCATTGGCCGCGTCGACTTTCAAGATGGCTCTGCGCTCTGACGAACCCTGCGATGGGCCCAGCGAAGAGGACATGTGGCGCAAGCAGCAGAATCAAATCGACGACAGTGACATAACAATCGATGGCGTTACCTACAAGAAGCACGACGCGATGTATCCCGAGGTCCTCGCGAAGTTCGCGGCGGCCATGGAGGCCGCAACGGCAAAGATCCCTCCCCAGGTCCTCGCGGACCTCGCCGCCGCGAGAGCGGAGATGGTGGATGCGGAGAGGGCGTGCGACTCCAAGGCCCATGCGCGCGCGGCGTTCAAGTACAAAGAGGTCTGCGACCAAGCCGCGCGCGACGGCTATCTACCCGAGGACCCGGCCGTGGACGCGGCCGCCGCGGCGCGCGCGGCCGCCGCGGCGCGCGCGGCCGCCACGGCGCGTGCGGCCGAGGAGACGCGCGCGGCCGAGGCCAAGGCGCGCGCGGCCAAGGCGCTCGCGGAGGCCGCCGCGCGCGGAAATTCGAAAGCGACGGACGGCCGTCGGAAGAAGGTCGCCGCCGCGCCGCCGCCGGCGCTCGAGGCCTCGGCGCTCGCCTACGCGTCCGCGACGGCCCTGTCGGTCATGGGCATGATCCTGACGACCTACGCCATCTACCTCGCCAAGGGCGAGGGGCCCGCGTTCCTGCCGTGCATTTCGAACACGTGGGACCGCGCGCCCGGGACGTACGTCTCCCGCTGGGTGCTCGGCAACGCCTGCGCGCTCTTCTACGTCGTCCAGGTCATGATGTTCTTCACGTCCGGCGACGGCAAGGCCTGGCGCTGGGCGTCGCTCGCGCTCGGCGTCGGCGGCGTCTTCTGCCTGAGCTGGGTCGGGTCGATCTGCGATTCCGCGAACCCGGACTGCGAGGGCTACGACCCCGTGCACAGCGCCTTCGCCGTGACGTTCTTCGTGCTCTACGACGTGAAGATGCTCGTCGTGTCCCTCCGCGAGCGGCCCGGCCTCGTCGGCCTCGCGGTCGCGTCGTGCGTCTGCACGGCGCTGCGCGCCGCGCCGCCCGGCCTCGACGTCACGCCGAACTGGGCCCTCGCGGTGTTCGAGTGGTCGAACGTCGGCCTCGTCTGCGCGTGGACCGTGCTCCAGGTGCGTTGTACCTGCGGCCGCGCGGGCTGGCGCCTCGGCATGACGTCCTCGGACGACGCGGACCTCGTCTGGGGCCTCTCGGGGCGGACGTGCGCGCGCGCCTGCGCGGCGCTGTACCTCGGCACGCTCGCGGGGTCCGCGGTCCTCGGGCTCTGGGTCGGCTACCTGCCCGTGGAGCCGGGCGTTTTGTGGTTCATCTCGGACATGTGGGCGCCCATTCCGGGCAACTGGCTCTCGCGCTGGGCCGTCGTCCTCGGGACGCACTTCGGCTACGTCGCGCACGCGTCGTTCTACATGGCGACGCCGCCGACGTACACGCTCCGGCGCCGGGGGCTGGCCATCGCGCTCGCGGCCATGTTCGGCCTGTCCATCGTCGGCGTCTGCGACGAGTCCGAGGACTTCCCGCTCCACGTCTTCGGCGCGCTGCTCTACTTCGTCGGCTACGACGCCTTCATCGCCCTCACGCTCCTCGGCGACCGGCTCCAGGGCGGCGTCCGCGAGGGCCGCGCGGCCTGGCACGCGGCCCGCGACGCCGTCGGCGTCGCCGCGCTCCTCGTCGGCGCCGCGCGCCGCGCCCTCGCGCCCCCGGCCGCGGCCGCGGGCCTCGGCGGCGTCCTCCCGAGCCTGCCGGCCCTCGCCGAGTGGACCGACGCGCTCCTCATCATCGCCTTCATGCAGCTCGACGCGCACGTCCACCCGGAGTGCGCGGACTGCGTCGACGGCGTCACCGTCGCGCCGGCGCCGGCCGCCGCGCTCGCGACGCCGCTCCTCGCGGGCGAGGTCTAGCTCGCGAGCGCGCTCCTTTTTAAAGACGAAAAGCGACACGCACAATCAGCGTTTTTCGACTCTGCGCGCCGACGTCGAGGGAGGCTTAAGTAAAGTGCGCCGTAGAGGCCTCGAGAGCCTGAGAGGCCAATGTTTTTTTGCCACGCTTCAGCGAGCACTACTTCAAGCCGCTCTTCAAGGCCTTGAGTCCCGCTACAAACCAAGCAATGAGCGCCCTCGCCGGCGCTTCAATCCGCTCTTCAAGGCCTTGAGTTGCCGCTACAAACCAAGCAATGAGCGCCCTCGCCGGCGACGGGTGGCACGAGCAGCGGCGCGAGGCGCCGCGCGACGCGAACACTGCCATCGGCGTTGACCAGAACGGGCGGCCCGTCTACCCGGACAAGTGCGTCGTCATCCCTGGCACGAAGCGGCCCGACGGCACGCGGCGCAAGGACCGGCGCGTGCGCGCGGAGCAGCTGCCGGACGGCACCTGGAAGTCCTACGTGCCCCAGGACGAGGTCGAGAAGTACGAGACGCGCGCGAGCCGCAACGCGCCCGCGCCGCGGCGGCCGGGCGCGCCGCCGCCGGGCTCCGCGCCCGCGGCCGGCGGCGCCGCGGCCAAGCCCCTGTCGAAATCGGCGAAGAAGAACGCCGCGCGCAAGGCCGCCAAGGAGAAGGCCCTCGAGGCCGCGGCGACCGCGCCCGCGGCCGCCGCGCCGGTCGCGGCCGCCGCGCCTGCCGCGGCCGCCGCGCCCGAGGACGACCTCGCGAAGCGGGCCAAGGCCCTCAAGAAGAAGCTCAAGTCGGTGTCGGAGCTCCAGGCCAAGGTCAACGGCGGCCTCGCGCCGAACGCCGAGCAGGCGGAGAAGCTCGGCCGCGCGGCGGAGCTCCGCGCGGACCTCGCGGACGTCGAGGCGCGGCTCGCGAGGCTCTAAGAGGGCGCGCCGAGGGACCCGGTGGGCGTGCGAAAATTAGAGCGCCGTCGGCGCCGCGGCGCCGCGCTTCGCGAGCCCGAGCTCGCGGTTGCGGAGCTGGACGGCGGGCGCGTACTCGCCGCGGAGCGCGTCGTCGACGTAGTAGCGCATGAGGCGCGGCGGCGGCCGCGCGCGCTTCGGGAGGCCCCGGTCGGCGAACTTGTGGGGCTTGAGCAGCGCCCGCATGGCCAGGCGGTTGTAGTGCGCGCACGTCACCGTGCCGCCCGCGGCCTCGACGGCCGCGATGGCGCCCCGCGACGCGCGGCTCACCTCGAGGTGCACCCTGGCCGTGAGCGCGGAACCGTCGCCGCCGAGGAGCTTGACGCCCCGGGTCTTCTTGGACACGAGGCCGCACTCGACGAGGTCGCGCGTCGTCAGGAGCTCCCGCTCGCCGCACGCGAGGCGGCCCATGTCGATCCAGAGCTGGACGGCGCCGACGTTGAGCGGGTCCAGGGCCTCGCGCCGCGGCGGCCGGAAGCCGACCTTGGGCAGCAGCTTGTGCAGCGGCGTCTGCCCGCCCTCGAAGCCCACGCGGACGCTGCCGCCGCTCCGGCTCCGCGTGCCCTTGTGGCCCCGGCCCGCCGTCTTCCCCAGGCCCGACCCGATGCCCCGCCCGACGCGTTTCGCCTGCTTCGTCGACCCCGGCGCGGGCCGCAGCGTGTTCAGCCGCACGGCCTCGCCGCTCGACGGCCGCGCGCCCGCGAGGGCGCCCCAGGGCAGGCCGGCCCCGGCCAGGCCGGCCCACGCCGCCGGCGCGGCCGCGAGCGGCGGCGCGACCGACCGGCGCAGCAGCGCCGTGGGCGCGCGGCGGGCGAGGGCGGCGGCAGCAAACATCGTGGTGGCCCAGCGATGCGGATGCAATACGGCCTCAAGCTGCGACGTTGAAGCCCGGCGACTCTTAGACAACAAAACAACTTAACACTCCTGGCACGCCACAGGACAGGCCTCCTTCGCTTTGACGTCGTCGTCGTCGCGAATCTTGGCCTTGCGCCGCTTGGCGATCTTCTTCTCGACCCACGCGCAGTCGTACTTGGATTTCTTCCAGTACCAGGACGTGCTGTCTTCGCACGGGGCCTCGCACTGGCCGCAGGCGATCGGGCAGGCGTCGAAGCTGGAGACGCCGCCCTCGTCCGCGTACTTGCTCTTGCACCGCTTCGACTTCTTCGCGACGTAGTCGCAGTCGTATTTCGACTTCTTCCAGTACCAGGACGCGCTGTCTTCGCACGGGGACTCGCATTCGCCGCAGGCGACGGGGCAGGCGTCGATGCTCGAGACGTCGTCGAAGTCCGTGTACTTGTTCTTGCACCGCTTCGACTTCTTCGCGACGAAGTCGCAGTCGTACTTGGACTTCTTCCAGTACCAGGACGCGCTGTCTTCGCACGTCTCGACCGTGGGCGCGAACGTGGAGTCGCCCGCCTCGCACCAGCAGGGGGCGAATTCCGAGACGGCGTCGATTTCACCGTCCAGGTCCGCGTCGTGGTAGTACGTCGTCGTGCCCGGCTCGCAGCTGTAGCCGTACCCCGAGATATCCATCGTGTCGCAGTCGTCGCAGGCGTCGCAGCTCGGGCCGTACAGCAACGTGCCGTCGTCGAGGCATTCCAGCGTCCGGAGCGTCCCATCGTCGCAGTCCGGCGTCGGCCACGGCGTCGGCGGCGGGTCCGTCGGCATCGACGTCGGCGCGGGCGTGTACGACACCCAGAACCTAAAGGAGTCCGCCACGGCGGCGTCGTCCGCGCAGCGCAGCGTCATCGTGTACTCGTTGACCTCGGCGTCGCCCGAGGTCACTTTCGTCTGGAAGCCGTCGTTGCGCGTCGTCGCCTCGCCGATGACGTTCCCGTCGACGTCGGCCACGACGACGTCGAGCACCCGGCAGGCGTCGGAACGGCCGACGTAGGTCAAGACGATGGCGCACTCGACGTTTGAGACGCAGGTGGAAAAGACGCCGACGCTGGTGATCTGGAGGGAGGGCGAGGTCGGCTCCGGCGTGGGAACCGTCGACGGCCGCGGCGTCGGCTCCGGCGTCGGCGCGGGCGTCGGCTCGGGCGTCGGCTCCGGCGACGGCTCGAGCGTGGGCTCCGGGGTCGGCTCGGGCGTGGGCTCCGGCGACGGCTCGAGCGTGGGCTCCGGGGTCGGTTCGGGCGTGGGCTCCGCGGACGGCTCGGGCGTCGGCCCGGGAGTCGGGTCTGTGGACGGCGGGCGTGGGCGTCGTGGGGACCTGGGTCGGCCACGATGCCGTCGTGGGGCCGTAGGACGGCCCCGCCGACGGCGACGGTCCGAGCAGCGTCGTAGGGCCGTCGGTCGGCGCGTGGCCGTCGGCGCCCTCCTCGGCGATGGGCTCGACGTCCTCGCCGTCGAGCTGGAGGTAGTGCGTGTCCTCCTCGAACTCGATGGGCACGTGCTGCGTGAAAATGGCGACGCAGGAGTGGTCGTGGTCCTCGAGGCGGCGGCGGTGGTCGACCTCGATGGTCCACGTGCTGGTCGAGACGGACTGGTCGAAGATGAGGGTGTAGCAGGTGCCGATCTCGATGGTGCCGCCGTTGGCGAGGTCGGCGCAGTCGCCGGTGAGGGCGGCCTCGGCGCCCTCGAGGCCGGCCTCGTCGCACGAGTCGGCCTCGAGCGCGACGAACGTCATGGTCTCGTCGGCGTACGCGCCGTCGACCTTCTGGGCGATCCACGTGTGGTCCGCGTGCTCCATCTCGAAGATGCCGGCCCACTCGAACGCGCCGTCGGAGAACTTCACGATAAGCGTAGGCAGAGGCGTAGGCATAGGCGTCGGGAAGGCGGACGGCTCCCAGGTGTTGTCGAGGGGCGAGGCCAGGGCCTCGTAGCACTCGTCCGCGAGGACCGTCGCGGTCATGCCGCTGTAGTAGTCGTAAGTATCCTCGACGCACGTGTCGCCCTTGCTCCAGATCGTGCCGTCCTCGAGGTCGCCGAGGTAGCTCTCGGCGTCGTAGGCCTCGCACGCGCGGCAGTCGGGCGCCTCGGCGTAGACGTTCTCCGTCGTCGTGCACGTGCCGTCGTCGCACGCGTCCTGGATGGATTCGATGAGGTCCCTGCACGCGCAGCTGCACGTCTGGTCGACGAGGTCCGACTCGTCGCCGTCGAAGCAGACGCCGCCCCAGATCGCCGTCCCCGCGACGGCGTCGGCGAGCGACGAGCACTCGTCGCAGAGCGAGCCGTCCTTGAGGTCGTCGTAGGCGTAGTACGGGTAGCGGCAGCCCTCCGGCGCCCAGAGGCCGATGTCGACGTTCATCGTCCCGTCGCCGTAGGGCTCGCGCCAGACCTTGCCCGGCGGCAGGTCCGCGTGCTTGATCGTGCCCCAGGACTCGCCGGCGTTCACCGCGTAGGCGTCGTCCGCGGCGTCGGACCACGAGTACTCGTGGAGCGCGCAGGTCACCGTGGCGTTGGCGAAGGCCTCGACGCCCGCCCGGACGCGCTCGGCGATCTCGTCGAGGAACGTCGCGTTCACGCAGGCCTCGTCGACGAACATGGCGCCGTCGTCCTTGGTGTCGAGGCCCGGCAGGCACGCGTAGCCGAGCATCGCCTTGACTTTGACCTCCGCGGCGTACACCGCGGTGCCGTTCTCGTACGTAATAGAATCATCATGCGACCACTCGAACTCGGGACCGTCGAAGATGCGGTTCTCGGAGTCCAGGTCGCGGACGCTGCTTTCGACGTACGTCTTCAACTCCTCGCGGCACGCGGAGACGGACCAGTCGTCCAGCCAGGCGTAGGACACCGAGGACGGCGAGGAGGTAGGAACGACCGAGGGCTCCGGATTGACGCCCGTCGAGTTGTCCGTAAGCATAAGCGTAGGCAGAGGCGTAGGCATAGGCGTCGGGAAGGCGGACGGCTCCCAGGTGTCGTAGCCGTAGCCGGAGGACGCGCGCACAGCGCGGGCTTCCATCTCGATCTCGGCGTTCCACGCCGCCGCCGCGGCCTGGGCGGCCTCGGACAACCCGTAGCCGTAGCCGTAGCCGTAGCCGTAGCCGTAGCCGTTGCCGTCGTCGACGAGGCCGTGGAGGTGCCAGGGGTCGTAGAAGAAGATGGACCCGTAGACGACCCTGTACTTGACCTGGCCGTGGTGGAAGTCGTCGGCGATGTTCTCGTCGCAGGTGACCGTCTGTTCCCCGCAGTCGCCGCAGGCGGCCATGAGGTCGCCGATGACCTGGCCGCACGCGGCCGGGCACTCGTCCGTCTTGGACGCGAGCGCGTTGACGGCGTCCTTGCAGCCGTAATCGTCGCTGCCCCAAAGCATGCGGTCGTGGTACTGGACGCGCGCGTCCTCGCACGCGGACATGTTGGCGAAATCGTCGTCGTAGTGGCCCGCGTCCATGAGGGGGGAGGCGGTGCTGCCCGGGGCCCCGAGGCGCCGGCGCCGGGCCGCGGTCCCGCGCGAGAGCTGCGCGTGCGCGGCGACGTCGACGCGGCCGAACTCCGACGGGTGCCGGTAGAGCGTGACGAAGCCGCGGCCGACCTGGACGTTGCTCACGGCGTGGGAAATGTTTGCAGACGCCGCGGTCCAGGCCGCCGCCGCGGCGCCGTCGACGCGCGCGGCCGCGAGCGCGGCCGCGACCTCCGCCGCGCCGTCGCGCGGCGCCGAATCGAGGCGGAGGCCGACCTTGGCGCGCGCGGCGGCCGCGCGCGGCGCCGCGGGCCCGACGCGCGCCGGGTCGTAGAACGGCGTCACGGCGATGTCCTCGGTCGCGCCGCGGTAGACGCGCGCGAGGTCGTCCAAGGCGTCCGCGAGCGCCGCGTCGCCGAGCGAGTCGAAGCGGTCGCGGCTCGCGCGGACGCCGTCGTCGCCAAGGTCCTCGACGAAGTACTGGCGCAGGGCGACGTCGGAGGACCCGAGGACCCACTCGAGGCTGAGCATGCGCGGCGCCTCGGACCCGCCGGCCGTGGGCCTCGCGCGGGGGAGCGCGGCGTCCGCCGCGCGCGGCGCGGCGCCCGTCTCGAGCGGCAAGACGGGCATGGGCCGCCCCATCGCCGGCTGGCTCATGACGTAGACCTTGGCGGCGCCGGCGTCCCTGTCGACGCCGAACCCGAAGACGGGCAGCTCGCCGGCCGCGGCGCCGACCGCGTCGAGCCACGCGCCGACGAGCGGCGGCGCGTCCAGCGCGGCCGCGGTCCGCCGCGCGGCGCTCAGGGCTTCGGCCCGCGGCAGGGCCCACTTCGGGCAGGGCAGCTGGAGGAAGACGTGGTAGCGCGCCACGGACGACGACCCGTCCGCGCGGAACTTGGCGCTCACGCCCAGGGCCTCGAGCGGGGGCTCGCCGTCGAAGAGCGCGGCCATCTCGCGAAACGGCGCGCCCCAGACGGGCTCCGCCGCGGCGATGCCCGTGGCCGCCTCTAGCGAAGCGGGCGTCGCGCGGAGCGCGGAGCGCGCGTCCGCGCCCGCGAGCGCGGCCGCGAGCGCGGCCGCGTCGTCGCCGAGCGCGGCGTCGAAGAGGCTCTTCGCGCGGCCCTCGCTCTTCTTGAGGGTGCCCAAAAGCACCCTCGCGCCGGCCTCGTCGCCGCGCGCCGCCGCGGCGTCGACGGCCGCCATGGCCGACGCGTGCTTCGCGAGGGCGCCGTCGACGGCCTCGCGCGCGGCCGGGGGCAGTGCGGGCTCGAGGTCGCGCCGGAGCTTCCGCGCCTCGCCGTGGAGCCGCGCGGAGGATGCGAGGCCGGGGTGCCGGTGGACCGGGTCGCCCCCGGCGGCCGCCGCGGACCCGACCACGAGCCCGACGACGACGAGCAACATCATTCTTCCGTCGAGCATTGAGACAAAAAAGCGTTCACCTTGGCGGCTGCCGCCTTCGTGGCTGCCGCGAACGATTTTTCATCGAGCATTCCCCCATGACAATCATCCAAGCCGTGAGGTAAACGTCTAATGTTGAACCACGTGAGTGCACTCCAAGCGCTAATGTAGCGTAACCCTCCGGCGAAACATCGTAGCGCCGACGGCCGCCTTTAGTTCGCCCGCCCTACGCGTCGTCGTCGTCGGGCGCCTCGACGACGAGCTCCGTCGTGCCCGGCGGCGCGCCGCCCTTGTCCGCGGCGAAGGCGAGGTAGTTCGTCGCGCCGCCCGGCGACGCGCCGGACGTCTGCAGCGTGAGGAAGGCCTGGAGCAGCTTCATGGGCCCGCCCTCGCGGTAGGCGGGCACGAGGCACTCGCGCATGAGCGCGAGCGCGCGCGCCGGGTGCCGCTCGCGCGACGAGAAGACGAGCGCAAAGGCCGCGGCGTTCGTGAACTCGAGGGCCTTGCCGACCTTCTCCGGGAAGCAGTAGTAGCACAGGGGCCCCACGCTCCAGAAGCGCAGCACGCCGTAGGAATCGTCCGCCTCGCCGAGGCCGCACCTGTCGAGCGGCACGCCGCCGAGCTCCGGGAAGGACCACGTCTGCATCGCGTCGCCCCAGCGGTCCGCCTCGACGACGGCCACGCCCTCGAGCATGCCGTTGGACATGGCTCCAGCGGATCGCGAGGGGCAGCGCGGCCCCGCGCGCGCACCTCGGGCTGCCTGCCACCCTCTCCCGCAAGCAAATGGATATGTGCAAGTTGTTTCATTTACCCCAACTCGACGCTGCCCAAGGCCGCTGGCCAGGTCCGCCGGCGGTCCGAGGACCCGACGTGGCTCGGCGGGAACCATGGCCGCGCGATGCGCCCCGCTCTGGCTGTTCGTCCTGGGGCTGCCCCTCGTGCGAAGCGGCGAGACGGAGATCGACTTCGATTATCTCATGAAGCAAGAGGCGCGGACGCTCATCATGGCCTTCTACCTGATCCTGTTCCTCTACCCGGTCGCGCGATGGCTCGTGAATCGCTACACGGCGAAGATCGCCAGCGCGAGCCAGGCCTACCTGGACTCGCTGTCCGCGAAGGCGCGCGCCCGCGTCCGCCGCGCGCGCCGCGCGCCGCGCGCCCGGACGCCCCCGCCCCCGCGCAGCTTTCGGAGGCGAAAGGCGGCATCGTCACGGCGGCCGCCAAGGCGTCGCAGTCGGGCGGCAGCCAAGCCTCCGGCTAGCCCGGCGATCGCGCGGCCGCGAGCTCCGCGTCGCCGCGCGCCCTCGCTCCCCCCCCCTGTGTTCCGTCGTAACCGTTCCCCTGTCATTTTTTGTTCGAAGACATTTTGGTCGCTGTTATTTTGGCCGTGCGGATGGGGGAGTCGGGAGGAGCTTCGTTCGGCGCAGGTCTCGTTGAGGGAAACTTGCAGCCCTGAGCTCAAGAGCTGATGGCATCGATGCATGCTTCGCGCGGCCCTGCAGGTCTCTCGCGTGCTGCGCGCACGATGGGCGCGCTTGCGCGCGCGACCGTTGCGCCGGCCGTCGCGTCCAGCAGTCGCACGATGGCTGCGAAACCACTCGCGCGCGCTCGTGCAGCGCGCGCGATGGCTACGAAACCGCTCGCGCGCGCGACCGCTCAAACGCCACCAGCCTTCGCCTGCGGCAATCTCCTGATCGGCGGCGCGCTGCGCGGCGCCGAGCGCGGCGCGACCTTCGACGTCGTCGACCCGTCGTCGGGCGCCGCCTTTGCGCGGGTGCCCGACGCGTCGGAGAGCGACCTCGACGACGCCGTGGCCGCGGCGGGGGCCGCGTTCCCGGCGTGGGCGGCGGCGCCCTGGGCCGCGCGCTGCGACGCGTTCGCGGAAGCCGCGGCCCTCCTCGAGGCGCGGCGCGACGAGTTCGCCGACGCGCTCACGCGCGAGCAGGGCAAGCCGCTGCGCGCGGCCCAGCACGAAATCGACGCGTGCGTCGCCGGCTTCCGCGGCGCCTACCGGAGAGACGAGCCGCTCCTGCGGCCGCGCGCGACGCACGAGTCGGCGACGCACCGCTACGAGGTCCACGACGTGCCGCGCGGCGTCGTCGCGGCCATCACGCCCTGGAATTTTCCCATGCTCATGCTGAAGAACAAGCTGCTCGAGGCCTGCGTCTCGGGGAACACGATCGTCCTCAAGCCGTCGCCGCACACGCCGCTGACGACGACCATGTTCGCGGCGATCGCCGGGGACGCGTTCCCCCCGGGCGTCGTCAACGTGCTGCCCGGGTCCGACGCGCTCGGCGCGGCGCTCGCGGCGCATCGGGACGTCGCGACGGTGTCCTTCACGGGGTCCGTGGCGACGGGCAAGGCCATCGCCGCCGCGGCCGCGCCCGCCCTGAAGCGCGTCGTCCTCGAGCTCGGCGGCAACGACCCCGCCCTGGTCCTGCCCGACGCGGACCTCGAGGCCGCCGCGCCGGCGATCTTCCGCGCCGCGATGCTCAACAGCGGCCAGGTCTGCGTCGCCGTGAAGCGCGCCTACGTGCACGCGTCGCGCCACGACGAGCTCGTCGACCGGCTCGCGGCGCTCGCGGCCAAGGCGCGCGTCGGCGACGGGCTCGCCCGGGGCGTCCAGTACGGCCCGCTGAACAACGCGGCGCAGCGCGACCGCGTCCGCGCGCTCGTGGACGACGCCGTCGCGGCGGGCGGCGCCGTCGCGGCCGGCGGCGACGCCTACGCGGGCGAAGACGGCTTCTTCTACGCGCCGACGATCGTCGCGGGCGTCGCCGACGGCGCCCGGCTCGTCGACGAGGAGCAGTTCGGGCCCGCGCTGCCCGTGGTTTCCTACGACGACGTCGACGACGCCGTCGGGCGCTGCAACGCGTCGGACTTTGGGCTGTCGGCGTCCGTCTGGACGAGCGACGTCGACCGCGGCTACGAGGTCGCGAACCGCCTCGAGGCGGGCACGGTCGCCGTCAACCAGCACATGGCCGGCCACGACACGCTGCCCTTCGGCGGCTTCAAGCACTCGGGCCTCGGCCGCGAGGGCGGCCGGGAAATCGGCCTGCGGGAATACACGGAGTACCGGTCCTGCGTCGTGCCGCGCTAACTCTCGGTAGGCTTGATCCGGGCCCGGGCGGAACGCGCGTGGTTGTCGCCCTTTAGGAGTAGCCGCTGCCCTGGACTCGGATCGTCCTTTTGTCTTACTTGATCCGGGCCCCGGCTGCCGCGGCGCCCCCGGCGTCTCTCTAGGAGTAGCCGCTGCCCTGGATCGTCTTTTTGTCCTTGGCGGCCTGGATGGCCTCGTCGCCGCCCGCGCGGTTGCGGATGTCGGAGAGGACCTGCATGACGGAGAAGCACTCGCGCGCGTCGAACTTGGGCGTCTGCGTCAGGCCCTCCGCGAGGCAGCGGTTGACCTCCTCGGCCTGGTAGGCGAGGCCCTGCGAGTTGACGTAGTTGAAGTCGCCCTCGATGTCCGGCAGCGGGAAGGACCGCTTCGTCTCCGGCCCAAAGTCCTGGGACCCGAGGCCCGACATGCGCTGGAGGGAGAACTCCGTCGGGCACCAGAACGGGAAGGGCACGCGGATGACGCCCTTGGTGCCGTTGACGACGCCGACGCGCGCCGTCGGGTTCTTGAGGCTGCACTCGAGCGTGCCGACGCGGTTCCCCGGGAAGCGGAGGAGCGCGGCGACGTGCTGGTCGAGGCCGCTCTCCTTGTGGAGCTCGGCGACGACGCCCTCGATGGACTCCGGCGCGTCGCCGTCCATGGCCCACTGGAGGAACTGCGCGCAGTAGATGCCCGTCTCGAGCGTCGCGCTCGCCTGGCCCGCGCCGTCGTCCTGGCCGAAGGACGCGTGCGCGCTGACGACGTCGCCGATGGCGCCGGACCGGATCGCGTCGCGGATCGCGGCCATCGCGGGGAAGAAGCGGCTCCAGACGCCGTGGAGGAAGAAGAGCTCCTTCTCCCGCGCGACGTTGAGCACGCGCGTCGCCTCGGCGGCGGACGGCGCCATGGCCTTCTCGCAGAGCACCGCGCGACCGCCCTCGAGGCACATGATGCTGTCCTGCACGTGGCGCATCGACGGCGTCGCGACGTAGACGACGTCGCAGTCCGCGTCCGCGGCGAGCGCCGCGTAGGACCCGTGGGCCGTGGGGATGCCGAAGCGGCCCGCGAAGAGCTCCGCCGTCTCGGCGCTCCGCGAGCCCGCGGCGACGACCTCCGTGTTGGGCAGCTGCGTGAGCACGCGCGTCATGTCGCTGGCGATGCGCCCGCTGCCCATGATGCCCCAGCGGATGGCGCGGCCGACGATGGGGGCTGGCATGGTAGTAGTGGACAGTGGACAGAGCAAGCAAAAGCGCGATCTCGGGGCTCGATCGAGTGCTCGGCTGTGAGATCGGGCAACTCGCAAATCTTGAAGTTTGCTCGCCGAACCTCCACAAGGTCAAAGACCAGGCGTCCCGCGGCGGCGTCATCAGCCAGCCGAGTCGGGGTCAAGAGCGTGTGAAGGTGGCACTCATACTCTATTTGGCGCTCATGGTCATGCAGTGGTCGGCCGGCAAGCGCCTCATGATCGTCGGCAAGTCCGGCGCCATCGTGCGCCGCGGCGCGGACTTGGCCAGCGACGTCGTCGCGACTCTGCCCAAGGGCTCCTACGCCGAGGCCGCGGGCAAGGAGCAGGAGATCGTCGACAAGGGCAGGACGAAGCAGCGGCTCCAGCTCCTGAGCCCCGTCGACGGCTGGCTGTCATCGAACCTCGTCGCCGCCGCCGACGACGAGCGGCCGCTGGACCGCGAGCTCGCGGTCGCCGTGGACCTCGCCGAGCGCGCGGGCGAGGCCATCGTCGCCATCCGCGCGGCGCACGGCCTCGACACGACGGAGAAGGCCGGCGGCCAGGGCCCCGTGACGGAGGCGGACCGGCGCGCGGACGCGCTCATCTGCGAGGGCCTGCGGCGCGAGTTCCCCGGCGACTCGATCGTGTCCGAGGAGGGCGCGAACGCGGACGCGGCGGCCGAGCGGACGTGGTACGTCGACCCCCTCGACGGCACGAAGAACTTCGTGCTCCCGGAGGACGACGCCGCGCGGCGCGACTGGTGCGTGCTCATCGGCCTCGTCGTCGGCGACGTGCCCGTGCTCGGCGTCGTGCACCGGCCCGACGCGGGCGCGACGTGGACGGGCGTCGTGCGGCCCGACGGGTCCCGCGCGGCCGTCAGGACCGTCGCGGGCGTCTCCGAGCCCCTGCCGCGCCTCGACGCGAACGCGCTCGAAGCGGGGCCGCTCAAGTTCGCCGCGTCGCCGCCGGTGCACCCGCGCTTCGCGCCGCTCGTCGCCAAGTTCGCGGGCCGCGACGCCGAGGCCGTCCCCATGGGCTCCGCGGGCCTCAAGGCCGCGCTCGTCGCCGACGGCAGCGCCCACATGTACCCGTCGTCCTTCGCGGGCATGCACGCGTGGGACGTCGCGGCGGGCCACGCGCTCTGCCGCGCGACGGGCGCGGACCTCGAGGCCCTCGACGGCTCGAAGATCGCCTACGCCAAGGACCTCGTGCTGTCCAAGGGCGTCCTCTTCGCCGCGCCGGCCGTCGACGCGGACCTCAAGACGAAGCTCCGCGCCATGTACGCCGCCATCGCGTCCCGCCCGCGCCACTAACGCCGTCGACGCGGGTAGAACCGGGGGGCGCGCGCAGCCATCGCGTCGCGCCGCTTATGCCACTCGCCCACTCAGATTACGCCGGCCTCGGGCCGCGGCCGCCGGCGGACCCGCTCCTTCGCGCGGAGCGCGGCGTCGGCGGCGTCGTTCGCCTCCCGCGCCTCCTCGTCGGCCTTGCGCGCGCGCCGGAGGCGGCCGAGGAAGGGCTCGGCCTGCGTCCGCGCGTCGATGGTCCGCCACGCCGCGCGGTGCGCGCGGATGAACTCGTTGCGCGCGCCGCAGCGGCGGCGGTCGCCGATGCACGCGCGCGCGGCGGCGGCGAAGCGGCCGGGCTCGAAGTCCTCGAGCGCGCGGACCTGGGCCCGGTCCACGGCGCAGAGCGGCGTCGCGAGGTCGTCCTCCTGGAGGGCCCCGCGCGGCGCGGCGCGGTCGTCCTCGGGCGGGAACCAGTGGCCGTGGTCGCCGCGGTCGTAGAGGCCCAGCGCGCGGAGGTGGTCCCGGAAGAGGCGGTCGACGACGTGCTTGTTGTGCGCGCGGCGGTCGCGCGGCTCGAGGGCCGTCGCGTTGCGCCGCGCGCGCTTGCGCTCCGCGCGGTCCTTGGACCGCCAGCGGTCCCAGTCGCGCTTGGAAGTAGATAAAAGGTGGGGCACGTGGACGGCGAACGCGCCCGCGACGGTGTGGAACTCGTAGTCCGCGGCCCGCAGCGCCGCGATCCACTCGAGCTTGTTCTTGCCGTAGCCCGCGAAGCGCTCGTCGAAGCGCGGCGTCGCGAAGGAGCCGTTGACCGCCGTCGGCTCGTCGCAGCGCCGCACGACGACGAAGGGCTCGAAGTGGTTCCCCAGGAAGCAGTCGAGCCGCGCGGGCGGCGCGTCGTCCGGCAGGGCGAGCCAGTCGAGGAAGCGCGTCGTGCCGTGGTGGTGGAAGGCGCTGCACCGGAGATCGCTGGGTTCGCTCTCGTGGGCCGTGTTCTGGAGCCGCCTGGGCAGCAAAAGGGTGATTCAACGTCGCTTCAACGTGAGTGTTCCGCGCGCGCGTGTTCCGGAAAAAGCATCCGCGCTTCGAGACCGTTCCGAGAGATGATCGCTCGTCCAAAAATCAGCCGAAACGAGTGGAAAACGGCCGAGATATGAGCCTTTGAAGTTGGGAATTTCGCTCTCTTTTGCTGCCCCGGGAGCCGCTCGGGGATCGCGTGGAGCGCGCTGTGGAGCGCCGCGTGGCGCCGCCGCGTCGCCGCGTCGAGGGTCGGCCGCGGCGTGGGCCGCGCTGTCGGCCGCGGCGTCGGCAGGAACTTGACGCGCTTGACCACCTTCTTCTTCGGCCGTTTTTTCGGAGCCGCGCCGAGGCGCCGGCGCCGCGCGCCGTCGGACACGGGGTCCTCCCAGTGGTTCGCGCGCGTGGGCCGCCAGTCCGGCGCCGCGCCGTCGCCCGCGCCGTTGGCCACGCACCGTAATAACCCGAGCTTCGACGACGGGATCTGCCGCTCGAGCTCCGCGGGCGACAACACCTTGGCCGGGTTCGTCGACTCCGCGTGCGCGACGAGCAGCTCGAGCGCGGGCACGACGAGCGCCGCGCGCGTCTGCGCGTCGAGGACGCCGCTGCGCAGGGCGTCGATGATGCGCCGCCGCGTGCCGACGCTCGGCCAGAAGTCGATGTCCAGCAGGAAGACGTGGCTCGTCGTCGCCATCGCCCACGCGACGTTCCGGAGCCGGTTCACGGGGTAGGGGAAGGGCCGCGCCGGGACGACGACGGCGACGCGCCGGTCCGTGCAGAGCGCCATGAGGCCAGACGCGCGCGCCTCGAGCGCGCCGCTCGGCTCGCTGCCGTTGGACATGATCGACAGCGCCATGGGGCCGTGCCAGCGCTCGCAGAGCTTCTCGACGACCCAGAGCCGGTCGACGGACGCCTGCGTCACGAGCGTCACGTCCGTGGCGCCCGGCGCCGACACGCACGCCGCCGACGCCCGGCGCAGGCACGCGACGACGACAGCCCACAAGGGGCTGCGCATCATCATCGCAAATATTTTTTGCAAGAGACGAGCAGCAACAATGCAGCACCTTGAATGCAAAATTTACCCCCCCGGGTCGACGTCGTCGCCGAGCTCGAGGTCGTAGAGGGCCCGGGCGTCCTTGTTCGAGAGGATGACGCGGGCCTCCTGGACCTTGAGGAACTTGGCCTCGGCGTCCGGGTCGTCGAGGTTCTTGTCCGGGTGCGTCTCGAGGGCCTTCTTCTTGTAGGCCTTCGTGATGGCCGCGAGGTCCGCGTCGCGCGGCACACCGAGGACCTCGTAGTGGTTCGCGACCTTGGCGCGGCGCGCCTCGCGCGCCGCCCGGTCGCCGTCGAGCTTGTCGGGCCCGACGCGCGCGCGGTACGCGCCGCCGTCGTCCGCGTCGTCGCCGTGCGCGTCGCGGCGCGCGCGCATCTTCGCCGCGTCCCACTCCCGGTCCCGGCGCAGGCCCAGGCCCGCGGCGAGGGCCCTGGACGCCGCGAGGGCCGCGGCGAGGGCGTCGCCGAAGGTGTCGCCGCCGACGAGGGGCGCGCGCCGGTGCGCGCGGAGCGCGGCCGCGGCGTCGTCGGCCGCGCGCGCCGCGGCCGCGTGGGCCTTCGCGAGGCCGTTGAGGCGCTCGCGGTCCGGCCCGGCGTGGCCGCGGGCCGCGAGGGCCGTCGTCGCACTGCGCGGCGCCGTCAGGAAGCGCGCGGCGACGACGCCGTCGCAGCGCGCGCGGCCGAGCCGCGCCCGCCAGCACCGCGGGTGGCCCTCGAGCGACCGGCCGTAGTCCGCGGCCGCGCGCGCGTAGTCGCCGTCGCGCGCGTGGGCCAGGGCCCGGTCGAGGAAGAGCGACGGGTGCGCCGCGTCGCGGACGCCGGAGCCGTAGGCCGCCGCGGCCGCCGCGAAGTCGCCGTCGTCGAGTAAAGCGTCGCCGCGGACCTTCGCCGCGCGCTGCGCGTCGATCAGCGCCGCGTCCTCGGCGACGCCCAGCGACGCCGCGGCGGCGTAGCGCGACGCGAAGCGCAGGCCGCAGCACGCCGCGCGCCGCGCCGCGGCGGGCCAGTGCGCTAGTTCGCCGAGGGGCAGCGCCTCGAGGAAGTCCGCCGCGCGCGCCCAGCGCCCCGTCGCGCCGAGCGCGGCGACGTAGGCCGCGGCGCAGGCCGGACACGCCGGGTCCCAGCCGAGGGCCGCGGCCGCGTAGTGGTAGCGGTCCTCCGCGCGCTCCTCGGCGTCGTTCGCGCGCCGCAGGAGCGCGTCGCGCTTCGCCTCGCGCTTCGCGCGCGCCTTCGCGGCCTTGGCGCCGGCCTCGGGCGGCGGCGCCTCGCGCGTCGGCGCGCCGCCGCCGGCGTCGACGGCGCGGCCCCGGGGCCACTCGCGCTCGGGCCGGCCCCGCGACGGCGCGTAGAACGCGGCGCCGTCGCGCCGCGGCCGCGCGGCGACGCCGCCGCCGCCGACGTCGCGCAGGCGCGCGCCCAGCGGCAGCGCCGCGCCGCCGCGGCGCAGCTCGAGGTCCGCGGCGTAGACGTGGGCGACGCCCTTGAAGCGCGCGTTGAAGGCGCCGCAGAAGGCCTCGAGCGCGCGCCCGACGACGGGTCCGTAGCGCCAGCTCTTGGGGGGGTCGATGGCCACCTCGAAGGTCTCGCGGCCCTCGTAGCACACGTGCAGACGTTCCGGCTCGGCGTCGACGAGCGCAGCCATGGCTATTTCGGAGGATGAGACGTCGTTCGCCTCACGAGGCGACCATTGCTTTGCCAATCTGCTTTGCCACAGCTTTCGTTGCCCGTCACGTTGAGGGAAAGCAAATCCCGCGGAGGCGGAGGCGTCCTGGAAGAACTCGAGCGCGCCACGCGACGTGCTCTCGTCTTTCGAACGTCGAAAGCACCGACGCGAAGACGCCGGCGCACCGGACGACGTCCCCCCGAACGCGCGCGCGAACGTAGGTGGCAAAGTTTGGAACACAGGGCACAAGTAACAGAGTTGGGCCCCCCTCGACCGCGGCGCGGAATCGTCGCGTCACGGCGCGGTCGAGGTGGAGGCGGCCCACTCGAAGAGGCGGCTGAGGACGGACTTGAAGTCCGTCCCGGGCGGCGGCGGGCAGGCGGACTCGTCCATCGCGTCGCGGACGGGCGACGGCGACCGCGTGGGCGCCTCGGAGGACGAGTCGGCCCGGGCCCGGCGAACGTCCGGCGTCGCCGGCGACGGCGGACCGCGGCGGTCCGCGGCGACGCGGTGGAGCGCGGCGACGGCGGCGTCGCGGTGCGCCTGGATGACCTCCGACGTCTCCGCGCGGTCGATGTGCGTCGCGAGCGCGCGCCGCGCGCAGTCCAGGGCTTCGACGAGGGCCTCGCAGGCCTGGGCGTCGTCCGTCGCGCGGCGGCCGCACTCGAGCGCCGCGCCCGCGAGGCGGCCGAGCGCGGCCGTCCGCACCTCGCGTTCCCGCGCCGTCAGCGTCGCCGTGAGCGCGCGCTCCTCGGCCTCGATGGCCTCGGCGCCCGGGTCCCGCCGGTAGCGGCTCCAGGGCGACCCCGGCGCGGCGGGCGCGGCGTCGGGGTCGCCCGGCGGCGGCGGCCGCGCTAAACCGCCGCAGTGGCCGAGCATCGTCCGGTACTCGAGGCGCGCGACGCGCGCGCGGCCCGCCCGCAGGTGGGCGTCGCCGCGGCGCGCCATCGCCGCCGCGGCCCGCGCGTGGCGCGCCGCGCAGGCCTCGTCGACCGTCCACATGGTCACGTTCTCGTTCGCGAGCGTCCACGCGCCGTCGTAGCCGGACCGGCGGCCGACGGCATGGGGCGGGAACTGGGCGATGACGACGATGCGCCCGCCGTCGGCGACGGACCAGGGCAGGCGCGGGTAGCCCCGGAGCAGCAGCGTGCCGTCCTCGAGGAACCGCGGCTCGTGCGGCGCCGCGAAGAACGCGCCCGACGCGCGCTCCGTGAACCGCAGGCGCCACTCGAGGCCCACGACGTCGCCCGCCGTGAGCGTCGGGCGCCGCAGGTCCGCCATGGCCTCCGCGTAGGCGCCGCGCCAGCCGCCGCCGCCGCCGCGCGACGCGCGGACGTGCCGCTGCGCGCGCGCCGCGACGGCGTCGACGAGCGGCCGCCAGAGCCGCTCGTCGTTGGACGCGAGCGCCTGGTCCGCGGCGAAGGTGCAGCACCGCGCGAAGCTCCGCAAGTCCGACGCGCCGAGGTAGCCGAGCATCTGCACGATGAGCTCCAGCGGCACCGTCGGCGTCTGCGCATGCGAGAACGGCGCGTAGGGCGCGGGACTTGGTGTTATTGTTGTGTTGGTTGTATGTGGGTACCCGCCGGGATCCGGCGGGTCGTCCAGCTGCATGTCGAGCAGCGGCGACATGCCCTAGAGGCTGCTGCCGACGACGCGAGAGTTCGTAGTAGGGAAGTGTGACGAAGTGTGACTGGATCAATCTCAAATCGAGATGATCAATCCTTCAAGTACGAGTGTTTGACATGCGTTGCACTAGTGATTGAAGGCTGCACGAGGGCTGCCGGCCCACCCTTCCAACTCTACGATGTACGTGATGCGCCGCGGTCGGCCGGCGAGGCAGGACTCGGCGCTGCGCGTCGCCGAGGACGACGACGCGCGGTCCGTCGGCGACGTGGTGGCGGCCGCCGCCGCGCGCATCGGCGAGGCCGACGGCGTCGCCGCGGCCGTCGTGGCGGCGCTCGAGACCCAAGGGGTGACCTGGGCCTGGCAGCTCGCCCTGGCGAGTGACGGCGACTTCGCGGCCTGCGGCGCGCCCATGGGCCTCAAGCTCACGATCAAGGCCGAGCTCCGAGGCCAGGGCGACGACTGGGACGAGGACGACGTGCCCGCGCGCGTCCGCGCGTTCCTGCTCGTGCGCGGCCGCGACGGCAAGGAGCCCGGGCCCATGGGCCAGCCCGGCGCCCTGTTCCTCGCCTTGCTGGCCAGCCCGACGGAGGAGTGGCAGGGGCAGCTCCTCTTCATCTGCGAAATGTGCGCGTTGATCGCGGGGCTCATCATGGGGATCCCGTTCGCCCTCCTCCGCGACAACGGCGCGCCGGCCGACGGCCGCGACACGTGGACCGCGTGGCGGGCGTCGTCCGACGACGTCCGCGACGCCATCGCGATGTTCGTCTTCTTCTCCATGCTCTTCGTCGTGTTCCTGGCCGTGATGCTCGGCATGCTGGCGGCGACGGCCGGCGGCGACGCGGGCCTCAAGGGCGCGAAGTTCTACGAGGGCGCGGTCAACGTCGTGGGCGTCATGTTCGTCATGTTCATGTCCGGCGGCATCTACCCGCTCATGGGACTCTTCGAGTGGAAAATCGTCACCGCCGCGCGGAGCCCGTACCCGAGCGTCGTCGCGATCGCGTTCTTCTGCGCGACGAGCTTCGGCCTCGCGAACCACGTGTTCCTGAAATTCGTCATCGACGCCCTGCCCCTGGAGCTGTACCACCAGCCGAGCTGGATGCGGACCCTGGGCATGCTCCACAACCCGCAGCTCGCGTCGCAGATGACGCTGGCCGCGCTCGAGCCGCGCGCGAGGAAACGCGCGGCGCAGCTCCTCGCGGGCTGCGCCTTCGCGAAGCGCCCGAGCCCGCCGCCGCGGCCGCCCGCGCCCTTATTCGCCGCCAAGGTCGCCGACGCGCCGCCGACGGAGCGGGCCGTCGACGACGCGCCCGCGTGCTGCCTCCTGCCCGTGCGGCGGCCCTAGTTTCGTAGTGGATCTCGGGACAAGCGGCGGGCAGCGACGCGCGACCGGGGACCCCTCGACGAGGTAGACCCTTGACCTTGAATTCAACGTGAGTGCCACAGTGCACAACTGTAGTGAACTGAACCAGCCTCAGCTGATCAGCTTCGATTCACCCTGCTAAGCTGTGACGCAAGGCCAGCCGCGACAGCTTCGCACGCTCCGCACGCGACCGCACGGCTCCGCGCACCAACGCGCAGAGCTCGACACCGCAGGCAGCCTCCGCGCACCGACGCGCAGAGCTCGAAACAAAACAGGCAGCCGCTCCGGTGCATGCTGCGGCGGTTGTGCGTCGCCGCGAGCCTCGGGAGTCGCAGCATGGCCATGATGGTCGATAGCAAGTACCCCGGCACGGCCGTGGAGCGCCTGAACAGCGTGCACGGCCGCGTGGCGAAGCTCACGCGCGCCGAGCTCGACCAGGAGTGGCCCGCCGTCCGCCGTCGCTTGCTCTGGGCGGGCGGCCTCCGCGACCTCGAGGACGCCGCGCCGGGCGGCGGGTACACGGGCCACGCGTTCAACGACTACAACCACTGCGACCTCTGCACCATGCTCGGCGACGTCCAGGACGAGTCGAACGCCAACGGCGCGGTGAACGAGATCTCGCGGCGGAACCTGCTCGGCCCGGGCATCCGCGTCGCGTCGATCCCGGAGCTCGGGCCGGGCGGCTCGTGGTCGACGTGCACGAACGGCTGCGACACCGACCCGCCGCGCGACGTCGCCCACGTCCAGTTCCGCGCTAGGGTCGCCTTCAAGCTCGTCTGGTCGCCCGTCGACGAGTTCAAGTCGTTCTGCCTCGTCGACGACGACGGCGCGCTCCTCGCCGCGGGCACGCCCAAGGCGCCCCTGCCGCCCCTCCAGCAGCGGGCCATGAACTTCCGCGTCGTCCAGGGCTCCAAGTACGCCGTCGCCGCCGAGGGCCTCGCCGCGGCCGCGTGCGGCTGAAACGCCGGCCGCGCGCGCGCGCGCTCCGGGTAAGACCGCGCGCCGTCGAAGGAGCGCCTCTCGGGTGTGGCCCCGTCGATTCTACTCGCGCGAGACACCTCCACGATTGTTACTGCGCGGCGTCGTCGTCGTCGAACCACGCGGCGACGTCGACGTCGTCGAGCGACTCGGGCTCGGCGTCGAACTTGGACCGCTTGCGCCGCTCCGCGCGCATCTTCTCCGCGGCGAGCTGCGTCTGGCCCTGGGCGCCCGACGCGCCGTAGCGCTGCTGCGAGACGTACATCGCGAGGCCGATGATGAGCACCTGGAACGAGAAGACCGACGCGTTCGCCTCGTCGAACGTCAGCTGGTTGAGGCCACCGCCGACGATGCTGTCCTGCACCCAGCCGGGCAGGTCGCTCACGTCCGTCGCCTCGAACTGGCCCGCGATGGCGTCGATGTGCTGGTTCAGGTTGTAGACGCGCGTCGCCGCGCGCCGGTCGGCGCGGCGGCGCGGGCCACTCCGCGGTGCGGCGCCGCGCGGCGCGGCGCCGCCGCTGCTTCGCAGGACGAGAGCATGGCTCGAGGCGACGAGCAGCGCGAGGAGCGGCGGCGCGCGCATCGCGCGCGGCGGCGGTGCTCGTAGCTCTTGCCGGCGATGAATGCACACGATGGGCCTGCGCAATTGACAGATTGCCACAAGGCATTGAGCCCGTGAAGTGATCTGAGGCCTCGTCGCAGTTGCACCGCCGGCAGCTACATACGCACAATAATATGGACGAGCTCATCGCCCTGGCCGGCGCGCCCGTCGGCGCCGCGCCGCCGACGCCGACGCCGCGGAAACAGACCGCGGCGGAGCGCGTCGAGGCCCTGCTGCTGGTGGACGGCGGGCTCGTGCGCATCAACCGGCTGCTGCCGCGGAAGGCGGCGCGCGCGGCCCACGAGCTGCTCGCGTCGCTGCCGGAGCGCACGTGGCACCGCGCGACGCGCGCCGTCGACGCCGCGCGCGGCGAGCGCGGCGCCGGGTCGACGGCGCACGCGTACAGCGTCGGCGACGGTTCCGAGGACGCGGCCCGCGAGGCCGCCGTCGCCGCGCTCCTCGACGACGTCGCCGCGGCCGCGGCGCCCTTCTGCGCGGCGCGCGGCCTCGTGGCGAAGCTGCAGCTCGCGCGCTACGGCAGGGGCGACTACATCGAGCCGCACGACGACGCGGCCGAGACGACCATCGACGGCGCGCGCATGGCCCGCGTCCTCGCCCTCGTCTGGTACGCCACGGGCGACGAAACGCCCTGGGACGCGGCGGCCCACGGCGGCGAGTTCGTCGACCGCGCGACGGGCGACGCCTACGCGCCGTCGCACAACAGCCTCGTCGCGTTCCGCGTGCCGCGGCTCCACGAGGTCCGCCCGCCGACGTCGGACCGGCTCCGCTATTCGGTGTTCGGCTGGCTCTACGCGCCCGCGGGCGCCGCGCCGCGCGGCGGCGGCGGCGGCGCCGCGCCGCGGAAGAAGCGGAAGCGGAAGCGGGGCAAGGCGCCCTCCTAATTTTCGCGTTGTTCTTTTCGGCGCGGTCGATCGATCTAGAGGTCGAGAGGGCCCAGCGACTTGTCCTGCAGGCGTGAGATTTGCCTCTGATTTTGCGACTCATTTCGAGCGATCTGCGAGCGCTGCGAGCGCGGTCGGACGCCTCGACGTCGATCATGTCCACTTCCAAGGAGACGGTCTCCACCTACGTGCTCGCGCTCCACGCCCTCGTCGAGGACAGCGGCGAGGGCCTGCGGTCGGCCTTCGCCGGGTCCGGCGTCTCCCCGAACCTCCAGGTCGTCGGCGGCGCCATCGGCGGCGCCTCCGTCGGCGGCCTGCAAGCGTCGCCCGGCGACACGCTCCACGTGCTCGCGTACCGGAACCAGCGCTGGCGCGTGCGCGCCGCGCTCTACGCGATCGGCGCCGACGCGACGCTGCGGAACGCGGCCGGCGAAACCGCGCCGGGCATCGCGGTCGCCGCAGCGGCCCGGCGGCTCGCGCCGGTGCTCGTCGTCGCCGCCGCGGGCTGGCGCGACGTCGCGCTGCCCTTCGGCAAGACGGCCTACGGCGTCCTCGCGGCGCCGGGCCTCGCGGTGGCGACGCTCGCCGCGGTCGTCGCCGCGGCGGACGTCGCGGTCTGCGCGCGCGGCTACCTCGCCGTCGCCGCCGCCGACGCCGAGGCCGCGGATCGCGACGGCACGGCCAACTTCTGGGACCGCGTCCAGGCGAAGCGCGAGGCCGCGCGCGCGCCCGGGGCCAAGCCCGAGGCCGCCAAGGCCAAGGGCGGCGGCAAGAAGAAGCGGCGCTAGGTGCGCGAACGTTGGGGCGCGCGTCCTGCCAGTAACACTCGGCACATTCCGGAACCACCACGACGCCGCACGACGCCGGTCTAAGGGGTCCCGCACTTACTGGTCCGGGGCTTGCGCGCGCGGTACCGTTCTACCAGCCGTCGTCCTTGACCTCGACCTCCCGGGGCTCCTCCTCGACGGGCACCTCCTCGCCCTTGGCGGCGGCGATGGCGGCCTCCATGCGGCGCACCGTGTCGTCGAGCGACGCGTCCGGCACGACCTCGTCCTCCATGAACATCGCGGACCTGCGCGGTCGTCGCGGTCAAGCGGCGCGCGGCGCGTCGCGTCGCGCCGGCGGCGCGCATCTTCGCCTTCGTGAAGTCCGACACGGCATCGGAGCCGCGCTCCTCGCCCCGGGTGATCTGCTGCTCCGAGAACCAGACCGAGAAGACGCCCACGGCGAGCCCGCCGAACGCGGCCGCGCCTGCGCGTCGAGAGCGGCGTCGGGCGCCGCGCGCGCGCGCGCGAAGCCGGGCGGACGCCGGCGGCTTGCCGCCCTGGATCGTCGCGGCGTCGAGCATCTTCGGGGCCTGCGGCGCGGGTGACCATCAACACGCCCGGCTCGGCGGCGGCGCGCGGAGGGCGCGAGGACGCCGCGCGCGCACGACCGTGGAAGCCGTTCGCCGCGCCGACGGCAGGCTGTTCTGCTTGGTCGTAAACGCGTTCGCCGCGGCCGCGAGGAGCAAGAGAGTGCGCATCATATCGTGGCTCGTTGACGCTTGGTCAGAGCTTGGCCGCCGCGTCCGGCTCGCGGCGCGTCGGCGTCGGCGGCCGTAGGCCTGGCAGTGCCTCCCGAGAAAACGGGTGGAGGGCTGGATGCCGCGGCCTCGCTCGTCTGCCGACGTGTCCCCGATCCTGCACCAGGCGACGCGCTTCGCACTCTCGCGCGCGCGCGCGCGCGGCCGCGCGCCGCGACGCCGTCGCGAACGATACTTCGGCTCGTGGCCCGCGCATTGCTGCCGAAGCGTCGCTGTCGACCGGGGTCCTGATGTGTCGTCCCGCGCCGATACCGACGCGGGGCGCGGCATGCAGTTCAAGTGCCGCGTGTTACCTTTTGAGCATCAAGCGCGGAACCGCGATGGCGCTCGATCGGCGACGAGCGCTGCTCTGCGCCTTGGTCGCCTGCGCGACGACGCAGGCGCGGCCGACGCCGCTCTCACCGCACCGCGTGTCGCGCGGCGGCGCCAAGAAGGGCGACGACGACAAGATCGTGGGCCCATGCATCGGCATCGACCTCGGCACGACCTACAGCTGCGTCGGCGTCTGGCAGAACGGGCGCGTGGAGATCTGCGCCAACGACCAGGGGAACCGCATCACGCCGTCCTACGTGAGCTTCTGCGGCGACGGGAGCCGCCTCGTCGGCGACGCGGCGAAGAACCAGGCGTCGCAGAACCCGAAGAACACGGTCTACGACGCGAAGCGGCTCATCGGCCGCAAGTTCGGCGACGCGTCCGTCGTCGAGGACCGGAGCCACTTCAGCTTCGACATCGTCGCCGACAAGGACGGCAAGCCCAAGGTCGAGGTCGAGGTCGCCGCGGGCTCGCGGAAGGCCTTCTCGCCCGAGGAGGTGTCCGCGATGATCCTCGGCAAGATGAAGGACACGGCCGAGGCCTTCCTGGGCACGGAGGTCAAGCACGCTGTGGTGACGGTGCCGGCCTACTTCAACGACGCCCAGCGCCAGGCGACCAAGGACGCGGGCACGATCGCGGGCCTCAAGGTCGAGCGCGTCATCAACGAGCCGACGGCCGCGGCCATCGCCTACGGCCTCGACAAGGCCCAGGGCGGCGCGTCCCGCGAGGAGAACGTGCTCGTCTTCGATCTGGGCGGCGGCACCTTCGACGTCACGCTCCTCACCATCGACAACGGCGTCTTCGAGGTCCGCGCGACGTCCGGCGACACGCACCTCGGCGGCGAGGACTTTGACCAGCGGCTCATGGACCACTGCGTCGCCGCCTTCAAGAAGAAGCACAAGGGCATGGACATCGCCGGCGACCCCAAGGCCCTCCAGCGCGTGCGCAAGCAGTGCGAGCTCGCGAAGCGCGCCTTATCGTCCGCCACCCAGACGTCCGTCGACGTCGACGCCGTGCACCAGGGCGTCGACCTCTCCGTGCCCGTGTCGCGGGCCAAGTTCGAGGAGCTCTGCGGCGACCTCTTCAAGCGCACGCTCAAGCCCGTCGCGCGCGTGCTCAAGGACGCGAAGATCGACAAGAAGGACGTGCACCAGGTCGTCCTCGTCGGCGGCAGCACGCGCGTGCCCCGCGTCCAGGCGCTGCTCCGCGACTTCTTCGACGGCAAGGAGCTCAACATGCGCATCAACCCCGACGAGGCCGTCGCCTACGGCGCCGCCGTCCAGGCGGGCATCCTGTCCGGCGCCACGGGCGACGCGACGAAGGACGTGCTCCTCCTCGACGTCGCGCCTTTAAGCCTCGGCATCGAGACGGCCGGCGGCGTCATGACCAAGCTCATCGACCGGGGCACGACGATCCCGGCGCGCAAGACCCAGACCTTCTCCACCTTCCAGGACAACCAGCCCGGCGTGCTCATCCAGGTCTTCGAGGGCGACCGCGCGATGACGCGCGACAACCGCGAGCTCGGCAAGTTCGAGCTCGGCTCCATCCCGCCCGCGCCGCGCGGCGTGCCCCAGATCGAGGTCGGCTTCGACGTCGACGCCAACGGCATCCTCTCCGTCTCCGCCAACGACAAGGCGTCCGGCGCGACGCAGCAGATCACGATCACGTCCGAGAAGGGCCGCCTCTCCGAGGACGAGATCAAGCGCATGGTCGCCGAGGCCGAGGAGTTCGCCGAGGAGGACGCCAAGCTCCGGTCCGCCGTCGAGGCGCGCAACGGCTTCGAGTCCTACGCCTACCAGCTCAAGGCGTCGTCGGGCGCGCTCGACCTGCCGGACGGCGAGAAGGAGCGGCTCGACGCCGCGCTCGCGGCCGCGCTCGCGTGGCTCGACGACCACGCGACGGCCGACGAGGACGCCACGGCCGAGGAGCGCAAGAAGCTCGAGGACGTCGCCAACCCCATCCTCGCCTCGGCCTACGCCGCCAAGGACGCGTCGGCGAACGCGGAGCCCGCGGCCGGCGTCGAGCCCGAGGACGACGACGACGACCTCGACATCCCCGACATGGAGTAGGGGGATTCGTAAGCTACGGTTAGGCCAGCGCCGCCCCGAGCTTTTCCGCGGCCGCGGCGACCTCCGGGTCCGCGTGGCCCGCGAAGTCGCGCGCCGCGGCCCGCGCGGCGTCGACGCTCTCGGGCTTCGGGGTTTTTGCCCCCAGGTTGGCGAAGACGACGACGAGGGCGCCGAGCAGCGCGGCGACGACGACCTCGGGCGCGTCGTCGGCGCCCGCGGACTGCGCGAGGTCCGCGACGAGCGCGTCGAGGCGCGTCGACAGCGGCGCGAGGAGGCCGAGCGCGGCCGTCGCGCGCGCGCGGACGTCGCGGCTCGGGTCGCGGAGGGCCTTGGAGAACGTGGCCTGGAGCTGGGGCACGAAGGCCTTGACGAGGAGCGGGCCCCGGCGCAGGAGCGCGGAGAGCGCGCCGAGGATCGCGGCCTTCACGGGCGCGGCGAAGCGGTCGCCGACGACGCGGATGAGCGGCCCCGCGACCTTGATGGCGAGGGGCTTGAGCGCGGCCTCGGAGCTCAGGTCCACGAGCTCGCCCAAACCCAGCGCCGCGGACTCGCGCGCCTCGGGCGACCCCTGGAGCAGCGCGCGGAGGTAGGAGGGGAGCAGCGCCTTGAGGCACCGCGGGTCCTCGCTCAGCGCGGGCAGCGGGTCGTCGCCGCGCTTCTGCTTCCAGCGCGCGTCGGACGCCGCCGACGCCAGGGTGACGCGCGTGAAGTCGAGGTGCGTCGCCTGCTGCTCCGCGTCGAAGGCGGCGCCGTAGGCCTCGAGGCCGTCGACGGCCGCGGACCGGACTCCGCCGTCGCCGTCTCCTAAACAGCAGAGCAGCTCCTTGAGGAGCTTCGGCGCCGCGTCGAGGAGGCGCGACGACGCGTCGGGCGCGACGACGCTCCCCGGCGGCGGCGCGGCGAGCCGCCGCTTGACCGCGGCGAAGAAGGCCGCGGCGACGGCCGCGGCGTCGCGGCGCGCGTCGTCCTTCGTGGTGGCAAAGGGGCTCGCGAGCTGGCCGACGGCGTCGGACGCGAAGCCGGCCGCGGCGACGGCCGCGGCGACGTCCGCCGCCGCCGCGAGGAGCGCGCCGCGCCGCGCGTCGTTCTCGCCACCGTCGCCCGGCGGGATGGCCGCGAGCTCCGCTAAAACGCCGCGCGCGACGGACGACACGAAGGGGCTCAGCGGGCCGCCGGCGACGTCCGCGACGGCGGACAGCGCCGCGCAGCGGAGGTCGCCGATGGGCCGCTTGAGCAGCGCCGGCACGACCAGCGGCAGCAGCTCGCGGCTCCGCCGCCGGAGCACGTCGCGCAGCGCCTGGCGCGCGCGGACCGCGGGCGAGCCGTCGCCGTCGTCCAAATCGTCGTCGAGGCGCCGCAGCAGGCCCGGGAGCATGGCGTCGACGGCGTCGCGGCCCGCCTGGCCGTAGAGGGCGTGGAAGGCGAGCGCCGCGTGGGCCTGGACGCGCGGCGTCGACCGCGACGACCCGCAGAGCGCGTCCTCGATCACCGGCGCGAGGAGGCCGAGGTGGCCGAGCGCCTGGCGCTGCGGCGTCGCCGACGCGACCTCGGCGAGGCCCAGGCAGACGCCGACGCGCGTCGCCTCGTCGCCCTCGGCGAAGGATTCGCGCAATAAAGGCACGAGCTCGGGGACGACGCGGTCGCCGATCTTCTTGACGACGTCGCCTAAAGCGCGGCTCGCGACGCGCTGCTTCTCCGCGTCCGCGTCGTCGCCCTCGTCCAGGTCCTCGTCGCCGCTGTCGTCGTCGTCGCTCGACGCGTCCGCCGGCGGCCGCGGCGCCGCGGGCCCGCGCGGCGCGCCGCCGTCGGCGCCCGCCGGCGTGAGCATCGCGACCAGCCGCGCGACGAGCACGGGCAGGATGTCGCGGAGCGCGCGCGGCGTGTTGGGCACCTGGGCAGCAAAAGGGTGCGAAATTCCCAACTTCAAAGGCTCCTATCTCGGTCGGTTTCCGCTCGTTTCGGCTGATTTTTGGACGAGCGATCATCTCTCGGAGCGCTCTCGAAGCGTGAGTGCTGTTTCCGAAACGCGCGCGCGCGGAACACTCACGTTGAAGCGACGTTGAATCACCCTTTTGCTGCCCTGTTGGGCACGACGGTCTTCCAGACCTCGACGGCCGCCTGGCGCACGGCGGCGACGGCGTCGAGGCGCGCGATATACAGGCTCGACAGCGTGTTCCGCCAGCCCGCGGCGCCGATCTGCTCCTCGATGAGCGCGCCCGTCGCCTCGTCGCCCATGGCCGCGTCGATGTCGTCGAGCTCCTCGACGGCGACGCCCACGGGCTTGGCGTCGCCCACGAGGCAGAGCAGCTCGCCGATCAACTGCGCCGCCGCCGCGCGGATGCGCCACGCGGTGCCCAGCAGCCGCGCCTCGAGCGACGGCAGGAGCACCCGTAACTCCTCGCGGCCGTGGCTCCTCACCAGCTGCTTGCCCGCCAACAACGCCACCTCGCGCACGGGGTCCGCGTCGTCCGCCAGGCCGTCGAGCACGCAGCCCAAAGCGTCGCCGACGAGCGGCGAGAACTCGGCCGTGTCCCGCGCCAGATACCGGACGCACCACAGCGCGCCCTCGCGGCCCGCGGCCGTCTCCTGGCGGCCCAGGGGCGCGAGCGACGAAGTCAGGCACGTCGCGACGCGGTCCTCGCCGAGCTCGTTGAGCACGAGCGACAACGCCTGGGCCGCGCCGGACCGCTCGGACGCGCCCGACGCCGCGCCGCCGAGTAAACCGCCGTTCGCGCCGCCGCCGCCCGCGTCGCCGCCGAGGATGTCGCCGCCGTCCACCGTCGCGTCCGACGACCGGCACCCCAAAGCCGCATTGACGAGGCGCTCCACGACAAAGGGCACCTGGACCTCGCCGAGCGCGCCGACGATCTGCGCGAGCGCGCGCGCCGCGGCCGACCGCACGTCCGGGTGCGCGTCGCCGACAGCCGCGGCCTCGAGCAGCGGCTGGAGCGCCGGCATGTGGGGCGCGAGCGCCGCCGTCGCTTGGGCCGTGCCCGAACACAAAGCGCTCAAATTCCCCGCGACGAGCGCCGCGCGGCGCTTCGTCTCCGCCGCGCGGTCGCGGAGCCCCCGCTGGAGGATCGGCGCGAGGAGCGCGAGCGACGGCGCGTCCAGCGCGTGGGCGAACTCGCGGCCTAATAACGCATCGAGCGCCTCGCGCGTCGCGTGCGCCGGGTCCACTAAAGCTTCGATCAGCTCGCGCTTCAGCGCCTTGACCTCGGGGTTCCGCGCGACGGACGCGACGTCGTCGAGCGCGGCCTTGGCCGCGTCTCTTACTTGCGCCGACGTGTCCGCGAGGGCGCCGGCCAGGGCCGGCACAGCACGAGGGAGCACAGCACCCAACTGCTTCGGCGCGCAGTGGGCCGTGGCGCCGAGCATGTCGATGGCCGCGACGCGCGCGCGCCAGTTCGACGTCTCGTCGCCGGACGCGGCGCCGAGCACCGCGGGGAACGCCAATTTAACGCCGTGGGCGCTGAGGCCCTCGAAGACCTTGCGCGCCGCGCCCTTCGCGGCGTCGCGCACGACGTCGGACCCCTCGCTGAAGGCCCGGAGCAGGAAGGGCAGCAGCGCGATCTCGTACGGCTCGAAGAGCACGCCGAGCCGCGCGGCGAGGCGCTCGACGGCGCTCAGCGCGCCGTGCTTCGCGTTGATGCCCTCGCCCGCGTCCAGGGCCGCCTCGAGCTTGGCGACGACGCCGTGGGCCTTCAACGACCCGATGCCCAGGCCCTTGATCGCCGCGGCGACGCCGTGCGCCGCGCCGCGGCGCTCGCCGCCGCCGGGGCTCTCGAGGCACGCGGCCAGGAGCCGCTCGAGCAAGGCGCCCGCGCGGTCGCCGTGGGGCTTCTTCATGGCCTTGACGAGGGGCACGAGGCCGTCGGCGATGGCGACCTGGCCCGCCTCGCGGTTCTTCTTTTTGACCGTCTTCTTCACGGACGGCGCGGCCGCGCGGCCCGGCGCGGCCTTGGGCTTGGGCCGGAGCGACGCCGCGCCCAACAGAGGCTGCGCGGGCCCGCGCTTCGCGCCGCCGCCGGGCCGCTTGAGGGTCGACCCGCCGCCGCCCATGATCGCGGCCGCGCCCGTCTTCGCGACGGGCCGCGGCGCCGCGGCCTTCTTCTTTTTCTCCGGCGCCGGCGCCGCCGGCGCCGCGGCCTCGGACGCCCGGGGCGCCACGAGGGCGTCGGCGAGGCGCTCGGCGACGTCCGGCAGCCGCGCGTCCTCCACGTCGAGGTGCTTCGCGGCCGCGCCCAGCAGCGCGACGACGGCCTCCTGCGTCTCCGCGTCGAGGGGCGCACCGAGGGCCCGCTCGAGGACGGCCAGCGGCGCCGCGACGCCGCCGGCGCCCGCGGCGCCGTCGAGGAAGGCGACGCCGGCGTTGACGAGCTCGCCGCGGACGACGTCGTCGTCGTCGGGCAGGCCCGCTTCGACGAGCCACGCGAACGTCGACTCGGGCGCCGCGGCGACGACGGCGCCGCTGGCGAAGAGCGCCGCGAGGGCGACGGCCGCGCGGCGCCGGGCCCGCAGATCCGCGGCGACCTTGAGCTCGAAGTCGCGCTGGCGCATCGCGGGGCCCTCGTCGCCGGGCGCAGCGAAGTACGCGTCGTCCGCGGCGGCGGGCGCCGCGCCGTCGTCGGGCTTCGCGGCGTCGAAGGCGCTCCGGAGCGCGTCGACGACGGCGCCGGCGCCCGCCGACGCGGCGACGAAGGCGAGCGCCGCGCACGCGGCGAGGCGGCCCGCCGCGTAGTCGGCCTCGGTCGACCCGGCGCCCGCGTCCTCGAGCGCGAACGCGCGGAGCGTCACGGGGTCCGGCAGCTCGCCCGAGGGGAGCTGGGCCCAGCAGGCCTCGGCGGCGCCGCGCGTCGCCGCGTCCTCGAAGTGGCGCGCGACCAGGAGCCGGCACCGGAGCGGCGCGTCGTCGCCGCGGTCGCCTCCGTCGACCTTGCGGGACCGGAGCGCCTGCTCCGCGGCCTTGAGCGCGTCGACGCGCTGCCGCGGGTCGGGCCCGAGGGCGCCCCGCGCCAGGGGCCGCGCGCCGTCGCCGCCGACGAGGGGCGCCAGGTCGCCGAGGGACGGCGGCGGCCCCGCGACGGCGAGCGTCAACGCGGCCGCGGCGGGCGACGCGTCGCCGTCGCCGCAGGTGATGCGGAGCAGGTCGTCGAGGCAGCAGGCGTGCTGGAGCGCCGCGACGGCGTCGAAGGCTTCCCGGCGGTGCGCCGCTAAGACGTCGTCGTCGGCCTCGGCGAGCGACGCGACGACCGAGAGCGCGGCGCCGAAGGCGTCGCGCGACGGCGGCTCGTAGCCGTCGCAGGGCGGGTCGCCGAAGACGTCCGGCGCCGCGCCGAGGGCGCCGCGCGCGAGGGGCAGCGCGAAGGGCACGCCCCCTTGCGGGCAGCCGCGGAGGAGCGCCAGGGCCCGGGCGACGAGGCTCCGGTCCGAACACCCCGGCGGCGCGAGGACCGCGGCGGCCGCGGCGCCGCGCGCGGCGAGGGCCGCCGCGGCGCCGACGCAGGCCGCGTCGAGGCGCGAGCCGAGGCCGAGGCCCGCGGCCGCGAGGCGCGCGAGCGTGTCGTCGAGCGCGCGGCCGTCGACGCAGTCCGCGAACGCGTCGCGCGCGCGGACGCACGCGGCCGCGGCCGCCGCGAGCCAGGGCCCGGCGCAGGTCGCCGGCGCCGCGTCGGCGAGGGCCGCGCAGGCCGCGAGGGCGCCGAGGACGCGGCGCCGCTTCCGCGCGACCTTGTCGGCCGCGGCGGCGACGGCGTCTTTCACGCGCGCGTCGTCGCGCGCGTCCGCGGCGGCGCCGCCGCCCTTCTTCGCGGCGATCTCCCGCTTGACCTGCTCGGCCCACTGCTCGTCGTCGGCGCCGTAGAGCTTGGGCCGCCGGCCCGTCTTGACGTCCGCGGCCTTGCCCCTGGCCGCGTCCTTCTTCCCACTTTCCGCGAAGAGCGACGGCGCGTCGGTTTCGCGCGCGACGCGGCCGAGGTAGGCGGCGAGCTCGTCGGCCGTCGGCGCCAGGGCCGGCAACGCCTCGAGCTCCGCGAGGAGGGGGCCGTGGCACGCCGCGCGGACGAGCGCCGCGCCGCCGGGCCGCGGCGCGAGCGCCGCCGCGGCCGCGGCCGCGGCCCGCTGCCGCGCGACGCGCGCGAAGAGGCCCGCGCGCGTGAAGGCCGCGCCCTCGCCGTCGAGGAGCGCCGCCGTCAACGGCGCGCCGTCGCCCGGTGCGACCGGGGCGTCGCGCGGCACCCTCCGGAGCAGCGACGCCGCGTACCGCGGCGAGCAGTCGTTGACGGCGTCGTGGGACGCGAGGAGCGCCGCGAAGACGACGGCGTCGCCGGGCCAGGCGCCGTCCTCGTTCAGGAGGGCCAGCACACCCCGGAGCGCGTCGCGGTAGTTCGGGCGGTGGACGGGCGTCGGCGCGTCGTCGTCGCCGTACGATACCGCGCCGACGGAGACGGCGGGCTTCGCGCGCGCGAGGTCCCAGAGGGCGGCGCAGGCGGCGACCAACGCGCCGCACCGGCCCCGGAGCGCCCCCAGAGCCGCGCAGCGCGGCGCCGCGTGGCGCGCGGTCGCGGCCTTGGCGACGCCGGCCCAGGACGCCGGCTCGAGGCCCGCGGCGGCCCCTAACCGCGCGACGCCGCAGGACGCCCAGAGCGACGCCGGCGCGTCGTTCGTGAAGAGGGGCGTGTCGTCGCCCAGGAGCTTCGCCAGTTCCGCGACGCGCTTCTTCTTCGCGCCCGCGGGCCGGTGCGCGTCCAGCAGCGCGAGCGCGTAGAGGCACGGCGCGGCCTCGGCCGGCGCGGGGCCCTTGCGCTTCTTCGACGTTGCTAACACCTCGAGGGGCGCGGCGATTTGGGCGAGCAGCGCCGGGCCCCAGGGCGTCGGCGCCGGGCCGTCCTTGCCGGAGCGGAACGCGGCGAGTTCGCCGGAGAAGGACCGGCCGAGCCACGCGCACGCGCAGAGCGCGGCCGCCGCGGCGCGGGGCCGGTCCTTGTCCGCGGCCTTGAGCTCCGTAGCGAGCTCCGCCGCGAGGTCGGCGAAGAAGGCGCCGTCGCCGACCGCGGCGACGGCCGCGCCCCAGCCGCCCGCGGCGCGCCACGCGTCGCGCCGCGCGCCGTCGTCGCCGCCCTTGGCCCGCGCGGCGGCGACGACCGCGCGGCAGGCGTCGAGGGCCGCGGCGCCGGCGCCGGCCCAGGCCTCGCCGCGCGTCTCCGCGCCGGCGAGGAGCGCCGCGAGGCCCGCGACGGCGCCGCGCCGCGCGCCGTCGCCGCCGCCGGGCTTCGCCGCGTCGCGCGCGCCCGCCGCGAGCGCGCCGCAGCAGGCGCCCAACGCCGCGCCGCTCGTCAGGGCCCCGAGCCGCGCGCAGCAGGCCGCCGCCGCGTCGACGGCGCCGTCCTTGCCCGACCGCAGGGCCTTGGCGGCGCCCGCTGCGATGGGCTCCGCCTGCGCGGCGTCGAGCGGCTCGGAGTGTGTAGCTAGTAGTTTTGAGGCATCGACGATGCCGCTTTCTGGCGAGAGCTTGAGCTTCTTCGCGATTGCTGCGAGCGCCTCGTCGCCTCCGGAGCTCGCTGCCATCGTGTGCGCCTCGTCGCCTCCGGAACTCGCTGCCATATCGTGTTAGCGACCCAGTTTTTGCCGGCGCCGCGGCCGATGTTGATGATGTTGCCGCTCGAGCTCTGCGATGCAGCACCGCGCCGCAGCCATGACGCTCTGATGCATCCATGAAGCGGTCCTACGACGCCGTCGCGCCGCCGGCGGCGCGCTACCCCATCGCGCCCGGCGCGCCGCCTCCCGTCTACGACGCCTACGCGCCGGCGAGCGGCGCGAACCCCTGCTTCGAGTTCCTGCGCAGCGGGTCCTGCCGGAACGGCGACCGGTGCAAGTACGTGCACGGGCCCGCGCCGGAGGACGGCCGGTTGCCCAAGGACGGCCGGTGCCACGCGCACTTCTACCTCGGCGGCTGCCACCGCGGCGAGGCGTGCCGCTACTCGCACGGCGGCGACCACGTCGGCGCCTTCGCGATCCAGGCCGAGTCGGTCCGGGAGACGCTCGAGGCCGGCAAGCGCGACCGCGCGCGGCCGCCGCCGCCGCCGCCGGCCGACGGCGACGCGGTCCACGACGACGAGGTCTACCTGCGGAACGTCAACTACCTCTACGGGTCGCAGCAGCTCGCGCGGGTCATGGAGCGGGCCTTCAAGGGCCGCGTGCTCGCCGTGCGCCTCGCGCCCTGCGCGGACCCCGCGCGCGCGCGGGCCGACGGCCACTTCCACGGCGGCAGCTGCTGGGTCCGGTTCGAGCGCGCGGCCGCGGCCCGCGCCGCGAGCCGCGCGGGCGAGATCGATCTCGGCGGCCGCGTCGCGAAGATCTGCCTGTCGCGCATGAAGGCGCCGGACCCGCTCGCGGGCGACCGGCCGGGCCGCGGCGCGGTCTTCGCGCGCCTCAGGGACGCGGCGACGCTCGCGGCCGTCGACGGCGTCGTCGCGGAGCTCCGGCCGCTTTTGGACGCGCGCGAGTACACGCTCGTCTTCGCGGCGTTGGGCCGCGTGCGCGCCGACGGCCGCGTGCGGCCCCTGCTCGACGAGGCGCGGCGCGCGGGCCGCGCGGACGTGATCTGCTACAACGCGGCGATCTCCGCCGCGGGCTCCGCGGGCGACCGCGCGCTCGCCCTCGGCGTCCTCCGGGCGCTCGTCGGCGACCCGGCCGCGGAGCCCGACGCCATCTCCTACAACGCGGCCATCGCGGCCTGCGAGCGCGCGGGCGACTGCGACGGCGCGCTCCGCCTCTTCGCGTCGCTCAAGAGGCGCGGCCTCCGGCCGACGGCCGTGTCCTACAACGCCGTCGTCGCCGCGTGCGCGCGGGGCGGCCGCTGGGCGGCGGCCCTCGAGTGTCTCGGGCGCATGCCCGGCGACGGCGTCCCGCCGGACTCCGTCGTCTACCACGCCGTCGTCGGCGCGTGCGAGGCCGCGGGCGAGGGCGACGCGGCGACCGCCGCCTACGCGGCGGCCCTCGACGGCGGCGCGCTCGACGCGCGCGCGCTCTGGGACGCCGACGGCGCGTTCCTCCTGCCGCGCGTCCAGGGGCCGGACGTCGCGGTCGCGGCCGCGCGGCTCGCGCTCCGCGACGTCGTCGACGAGCCGGAGACGCGGCCCTTCTTCTCGCTCGCGGGCACGGTGGCGGCGCTGGACCCGGAGACGGGCGAGACCTACGACGCCGCCGGCGACGACCTGGTGATCAGGGCCGACTGCGACGCGTCCCTCGCCGCGGTCGCGGACCTCCTCCGCGACGCGTTCCCCCAGCTCGACGCGGCCCCCGCGAAGGGCGCCGTCGCCGTGACCTGGGCGAGCCTCCGCGAGTGGAAACGGACGGCGCCGAGGTAAGGGGTTTTTACGGGTGGTAGTCAGGCCAAGCACGACTCGCCCGCGCGCAAGCGCGGCATCTCGGGCGACGGCGACGGCGTGAAGACTCAGGCTATACTTGCGCGTCGAGGTCCGCGAGGGCCTGTATAGCTGCCTCGTGACCCTTGGCAGCGGCGCGCTCGAACCAGTATCTGGCTTTGCCGAGGTCGACCTCCGTGCCTTCTCCTTGCTCGTAGCAAATGCCAAGGTTGAGCTCTCCAGTGGCATAGCCTTGATCCGCCGCGAGCACGTAACACCGGAACGCTTCTTCATGTTTCTCCTCAGTATCGAGTAAAAACCCTAAACTGGTTTGCGCGGCCGCGTCGCCCCGGTCCGCGGCCGTGCGAAACAGCCGCTCCGCCTTCTTCTTGTCCAGCTTGACGCCGAGCCCATTATTGTAGAAGAGCCCAAGATTATTCATTGCGTTGACATCTCCGAGCTCCACGGCGCGCCGGTAAATCTTCGCGGCTTTCTTATCGGATTTCACGAGGCCGAAGTCACCGCGGCGGTACGCACATCCCAAATGCGAAATCGCTTCCGGCACCTCGTTCTCCACATGGCGGCGCAGACGCGCGAGTCCTTCCGCATTATTTTCTGCGAGCGGTACACGACAGAGGGGACACGCAGTTTTGATCTTGTCCTCGCATGATCGGCAGACCTTTCGGCAGCAGCAGACGCGAAGCACGTTCTTCCCATTCACGTCCCACTCCTCGAGACAGATCGGGCACCGCGACCCAAACCGCGCCGACGCCGGCTCGGGCTCCGGGTTCGCCTCGCGCCGCACGCGAGCGGCCTCGTGTTCCGCCGCGATGCGCGCGCGGACCTCGTCGGCGTGCGACCGCGGCGCGGGGCCGTAGAACACGTCCCGCGGCGGCGACGGCGGGGGCGTCGGCGCCTCGGCGCGGGCCCGGTCGTCACGGATCTTTTTGCACGCCTTCCGGTGGCCCCGGTCGCGCCAGTCGATGCGTTGGCAGTCCGTCGAACAGTAGGCCGTCGTGCCGCACCCTTTACAGGGCCGGGCATCCTTCTTCCCGCAAATCGTGCATATGTTGAGCGCCAGCTTCGTACGGGTTTTTCGCGCCTCGTACTCTCGCTTCTTCTTGATCAATTCCGGGTCCATGGCCTCTGAACGCGCGCGTCCTTGCGTCGCTCCCCAGGCCCGCCTATCGCAAAGGCACAATCGCTCAAAATCTTACCCCAGGCAAGCCACCCCTAGAAGGCGTCCTAGAGCATCGTGTTCATGTCGTTCTCCATTCCCCCCTCGGCGTCGTCGTCGTCCTTGCGCCAGGCGGGCTTCGCGTTGAAGCACGCCAGGCACCAGACCGCGGCGGTCGGCGCAGAAAGGAACGCCGCGGCGACGACGACGCCAAGGCCAAGCACGACTCGCCCGCGCGCAAGCGCGGCATCTCGGTCTCGGACGACGACGCGGCGTACAGATTGTTAGGCTATACTCGCGCGTCGAGGTGTGCGAGGCGCGTTATAGCTAGCTCGTCGCCCTTGGCAGCGGCGCGCTCGAACCAGTATCTGGCTTTGCCGAGGTCGACTTCCGTGCCTCTTCCGACCATGTAGCAGCAGCCAAGGTTGTTCTCTCCAGTGGTATAGCCTTGATCAGCCGAGAGCGCGTAGTACCGGAACGATTCTTCAAATTTCCCCTCAGATTCAAGAAAAAAACCTAAATTGCATTCCGCGACCCCGTCGCCCCGATCTGCGGCCGCGCGAAACAGCTCCTCCGCCTTCTTCTTGTCCAGCTTGACGCCACTTCCGTTGTTGTACAATCTTCCAAGGTTAATGGTCGCGTCCACGTCCCCGAGCTCCACTGCGCGCTTCCAAATTTTCGCGGCTTTCTTATCGGATGTCACCACGCCGTAGAAACCGAAGTTGTACGCACATCCCAAATGCGAAATCGCTTCTGGCACCTCGTTCTCCACATGGCGGCGCAGACGCGCGAGGCTTTCCGCGTCATTTTGTGCGCGCGGTACACGACAGAGGGGACACGCGCCGAAGCCGATCTTCTCCTCGCACGATTGGCAGACCTTTCGGCAGCAACAGATGCAAAGCACGTACGGAGCATTCACGTCCCAGTCCTCCAAACAGATCGGGCACCGCGACCCAAACCGCGCCGACTGTGGCTCCGGCTCCGGGTTCGCCTCGCGGCGCACGCGGGCCGCCTCGTGCTCCGCGGCGATGCGCGCACGGACCTCGTCGGCGTGCGACCGGGGCGCGGGGCCGTAGACCGGGAGCGACGGCGGGGGCGTCGGCGCCTCGGCCCGCGCCGCCTCCGCCGCGCGCTCGTCCCGGATCTTCTTGCACGCCTTCCGGTGGCCTCGGTCGCGCCAATCGATGCGTTGACAATCCGTCGAACAGTACCTGCGGGTCCGTGTCGCGGCGCGATCGCGCGGCGCCCCCGACCGTTCGCGAGCGTCGCGACGGCGCTGGCGCGCACTGTGTCGTCCCGCACGGGCAATTCAGCAAGGTCTTCGGTTTCGCCCCGCAGATGGTGCAGGTCAGGCGGAGCTTGAGCGCTTTCGCCCGGGCCTTGACCTGCTCGAACTCGCGTTGTTTCTTCTCCCACTCCTTCATCGGCTCCCCCGTGCGTACTGATGAGCGGGCGACGAACAGGGAGGCGACAGCGGGGACGAGAGGGCTCAAGAACCGTGAGGCGCCGGCGCGACCCCGATGGACTGCATCGAGCAGCACCTTGACGGCAGATCCCGTCGGATCCGGGGAAGCTCGCGTCAGGCGCGGAGGTCGGGGTTTTACGGATGGCAGGCGCCCGAAAGCTCGCGTGGACGTGGGGGTCGGGGCTTTACAGGTGGCAGGCGTCCTTGCACGCCCGGAAGATCGCGTAGACGTTGCCGCGGTCGTCCTCGGGGCCCGCGACTCGGAGGAGGGGCATGAAGAAGAGCAGCGCCCAGGCGAGGGAGAGCGCGATGGTCAGGACGATGAGCTCGGCCATGCTCGTGAAGAAGGTCAGCTGGCACGCGAGGAGGAACGAGCACGATCCCGCCGTCGTGATCGCGCCCGCGACGACCGTCTCGCCCATCGTGCGCATCGCGTACTCGAACTTGGCCTCGCGGTCGCGCGTGCCGAGCGCGCGCGCGTGGTCGTACATGTGCCCCAAATGGATCGTGTAGTCCACCGCGAGGCCGATGACGATGACTCCCGCGATCGACTCCTTGACGCCGAGGTGCCAGCCCATCGCGTAGCACGCCCCGAGCACGGAGGAGACGATGAAACCGATCGAGGCGATCGCGAAGGTCGCGAGGATCACGTTCTGCGTCGCGAGCACGAGCACGGCGAACGCGACGGGGAACGCGAGCGACAGGCCGAGCAGCAGGCCCTTGACCAGGGCCGTCTGCGTCTTGTACCAGACCCAGGCCTCCGACGAGTGGAACAGGTCGTCGCCGAGGAACTCCGCGCCGCCGGCCCGTTCGACCCGGTCCACGAGGTCGTTGAACTGGCCGAGGCGGCGCTTCTTCTTGTCCATGGCCCCCTCCTCGATGACCGAGAGCTTCGCGTCGACGCGGACGAAGCGCAGCTCGCCGTCGACGAAGCCGATGAGCTCCTTCCAGGACGCGACGACGTTGACCTCGTTCGTCGGCGCCGTCGTCTCGCGAAAGATCGAGAGGCGCGCGTCGAAGGTCTCCGCGCCGAGGTCGTAGGTCGTGGCGCCGTCGTAGGTCGCCGCGTGCCAGGCCTGAAACTCCTCAAGGAAGCACACGGTGCTGCCCGGCCGCGTGAGCGCGCCGCCGTCGGACGTGCGGAGTTGGTCACAAGCATACAGCACCTGCTGCTGCGCCGCGGTCTCGTGGAGCCGGATGGGCGCCGAGTAGTGGACGTCGCCGCGGTGCTTCTCCGGCTCGTAGCGCACGAACTTGGGCCGCGACAGGTGGTCCAGGCCCCAGAGGAGCGACACCGTGGGGTATCGCTGCGCGCGCTGCGCGTCGAAGGAGCCGTCCTCCGTGAGGTCGAGCACGCGCGAGAACATGTGGTCCGGCGGCAGCCACTCCTCCTGGGCGTTCGGCGGCCGGAGCCGCGACGCCGCGACCGAGAGCGCGCAGCCGCCGCAGAGCATCGCGGCGACGAGGCCCAGCGCGACGCGGCGCCGCGAGACGACGCGGAGGTAGGCCTCGACGAAGCGCGTCGAGAGGCTCCGCCCGTCCTTCCGCGCTTCGCAGCGGCGGCTACAGCAGCTCGCCATCCGCGCGCGCGCGGCGCCGCAGCGGCCGGGGCCCGCGCGGTCGCACAGGACCCAGACCGCGGGCGTCACCGTCATGACGAGCCCGTAGTTCATCAAGATCGCGATCGCGGCGAAGACGCCGAAGGTGTGCAGCGGCCTACGAAATGCGTCGGTAACGACTTTTTCGTCGTTTTTCCGGTCAAAATCTCTCGAAAATCGTCGCGGCCGCAGGACGCTGGCGGCGGCATGATCGGCGAGATCGACGTCGCGAGGAACGCGAAGGCCGTCGTGAACGACGTGTTGAAGATGGCCTGGAGCGCGCGCGCGTAGGCGAAGGCGACGCGGCGCCGGAGCACGTCGCCCTCGCCCTCGCCGTCGCGCGGCGGGCACTCCGCGCGCGACTGGTGCCACGCGTCGCTGTAGACGAAGACGTCGTCCGCGCCGATGCCGAGGATGACGAAGATGGCGAGGATCTGCATGGGCGAGAAGTAGGTGATCTGGAGGAAGACGCGGTAGACGAAGAGGCTCAGCGGCATCGAGAAGACGATCTGCGCCATCGAGATCGTCGCGACGACCGTCGAGCCGACGTGGACGCGGATCCAGATCCAGACGAAGATCACGGAGAAGACGGCGAAGGCGAGGTCGCTGAAGACGAGGAAGTTCCACTCCTCGTACAGCACGAAGTTGGAGAACCAGAGCACGGACATCTTGGGGTCGCCGGCGCGCGCGTCCTTGTAGTAGGCGCTCCTCATGAAGGACTCCTTCATGTCGAAGCGGTCGAGGAGGTCGTCGCCGGCCTTGACCGCGTCCTCGGAGATGTCGTCGAACTGCGAGTCGCCGAGCGCGCCGATCGCGTCCTCGCCGGGCAGCGGCGTCGCGAAGGCGTAGAAGGACCGCGCGCGGCACGCGTAGCCCGCGCCGTCCCAGGGCCCCGAGTCGAGGAAGATCCCGTAGGCGTCCCGGTCCGCGTACATGCGCGCGGCGACGGCGTCGACGTCCGCCTCGGAGAGCAAGGGGCAGTCGCCGCCCGCGAGCTCCGTGACGTCGGCGGAGTAGAAGAAGCCCGCGAGCGACTGCCGCAGGGGCGCGCACTCCCCGGCGCCGTCGCCGGCGCCGGGCGCCAGGAGGCAGTACTTGTCGTAGTTTCGGCGGAGCAGGAGCTGCTCCGTCTCGCAGATCTCGCGGACGTTCTCCGGCGTGAAGAGGCCGCGGGGCGCGTCGCAGGTGCGCTTGCCCGCGAACGACTTGGTCGTGTAGTAGAAATTCCACCAGTAGGTCGGGTCGGAGCGCTCCGTGAGCCGCGCGTCGTCGACGTCGTCGTCGGCCGCCTCGACCATGTCGCGGCGGATCGTCGCGACCGAGTCCTCGACATTCCAGTCGTATTGCGTCTGTACCGACACCTCGACGCCGACGCCCGCGAGGCCGACGACGACGAGCACGGCGACGGCGAACATGCACGCGAGGATGGCCCGGGGCCGCGCGACGATGACGCCGCTGACGCGTTCGCTCCAGCCCTGGGTGAAATTCGCCCGGAACGACATGCGCTGGCGAAACGACAGGCGCTTCTCGACCGTTTTAGGAAGCGGTTTCGCCTCCTTGGCTTCCTCGTCGACGGACGCGGGCTCCATGATGTGGGTGCGATGAGGGACTCGGTGGGGGTGTGGCGGGAGCGGCGACACGTCGGTGGAGAACTCTGGTCGTTCCACGACTTCGCCGAAGCAATACCCAAGGGAGTAAGGGGCGAGTCGACTCTCCTCGAGGGCGGAGGCGCCGCGCGAGCTGCGACACCGTCAGCGGAGAGAACTTTGCGTTCCTCGGCGACTTCGGCGAACGCCGCGGGCCCAGGCCCTCACAGGCCTCCTCACCCGTAGCACGGCATGCCATACAGCACCCCCTGGCATCCGCACACCACATCGCACCCCTGCCAGGGCGACCCCGCTCTCCTCGTCGTCGCTATCCCGTCCAGCTTAGCCCCAGAACCCCTCGTCGTAGCCCGCGGTGCCGTAGTAGCGGTCGCCGAAGTCGCCGAGGCCCGGGACGATGTACCTCCGCGCGTCGAGGCCCTCGTCCACGGCGCTCGTGACGACGACGACCTTCGGCGCGTGCTTCTTCAGGTTCGCGAGGCCCTCGGGGCAGGAGACGACGTTCGCGAACGTGATCCGCTCCTCGGGCACGCCCGCGTCCTTGAGCACCTTGATGGCCGTGAGCGCGGAGCCGCCCGTCGCGAGCATGGGGTCGCACAGGAGCACGTTCATGGCCTCGATCTTCGGCGGGAGCTTCGAGTACATGAGCACGGGCTGCGCGGTCTCCTCGTCGCGCTGGATGAGGATCTTCGCCGTCTTCGCCCCCGGCACGACGCGGCGCACGGCCTCCTGGAGGATGGCGCCGGAGCGCATGATGTCGACGAGGCAGATGTCGCGCTCGGGCACGACGACGGCGCTGCCGGTCGTCAGCGTGCCGCAGGGCGTCTCGACGGGCACGTCGTAGGCCGTGCCGGGCAGGCGCGCCAGCGCCTCCTCGGCGAGCATGGCGCAGAGCCGGTCGCAGTGCTCGACGTAGGTGCGCTGCGGCGTCGACTTGCGCCGGATCGTCGTGAGCAGGGCCTTCATGGCCAGGCTGTCGAGCACGACGGCGTTCGAGTGGGCCATAATGCTGAGTTCTTGTCGCCGATTCTTGTGGCAATAAACGCTAATTGAAGTTTATATCCAAAAACGCCCTCAAGAAAGCTCTCTCGCGTGAAAAACCGACAGGCTCTGCTTCGCGCCGGCGGCTTGTCGGTCCGGCCGCCCCCCCGGGGCCGGGCCCGCGCGATGGACCAGCCCAAGAGCGAGCGGCGGGCCATGGAGCTGGAGGTGGTCAACGTCGCGAGCGTCGAGTTCACGAAGAAGATCCAGCGCGAGCGGACGCGCAAGCACCACCTCGACGAGAAGCTCCAGCGCGTCAAGCAGCAGATCCAGGCGCGGCAGCGCGAGCTGCTCCACAGCCGGAAGAAGGTGCAGTGCCACAAGGGCAGCGGCGTCCAGCAGCTCGAGAAGCGGCTCCAGGCGCTGCGGACGAAATACAGCGTCGCGACGACGGGCAACGTCAAGCTCCGGGAGCGCGTGGACCACCTGCGCAAGGAGAAGGAGAGCGCGCGCCAGGTCCACGAGCAGCGCACGCGCGAGCTCCGCCACGCTACCGTGGCCTTCGAGACCCTCAAGAAGGCCGTGTTCTCGAAGCAGATGGAGACGCACACGCTCATCGGCCAGCTCGACGCGCTGAAGATCTCGACGTTGGAGGACATCCACGCGTCGACGGGCAAGTTCGAGGGCGCCCTCGAGATGGCCCTGGACAAGCCCCGGGCGCGGCCCAAGGACCGCGGCGCGCACGAGCCGTCCGTCGACGAGGCGTCCGCGGCCGCGGGCGCGACGGTGGACCGGTCCGCGCTCGACACGGCGCAGAAGGACCTGCTGCTGAGCCAGTACATGGTCCACGAGAAGGCGACGGAGCTCCAGAAGCTCATCGACGACCACGTCGCCGTGAAGCTCGCCATGGAGACGATGCACAGCCTCCGCGACGAGCGCGGCCCCGCGTGGAAATCAACCGCCGGTTCGGGACGTCCCGACCAAACTTTGAAATGCTCTCGCTCGGCCAAATCGAAGTCGATTCGGCTGATTTTTGGACGAATCGATCGTTCTCGTCGAGTTCTCGAAGCAGAGCCGAAGCGCTTGTATCGAACTCTTCGAATACATTGACGTCGTGTTTCATATGTTTGTTTCCCGCCCAGGTGCGGCCTGTCCGACGACCGCGAGGTCATCGCGGAGTTCGAGGCCACGGAGGAGGCGAACTACACGGAGTGCAAGATGGTCAACACGTTGTTACGCGAGGAGGCCATGCTCGTCAAGGAGCAGTCGATCCTCGTGGACCTCAACGTCAAGTCGCGCGAGACGCGGCGGCGGAGGAAGGCGCGGCCCGCGGCCGGCGACGGCGACGCCGCCGCGCCCGAGGACCCGCGCGACGCCGCGGGCGACCCGGGCGCCGCCGAGGAGGCGGCGAGCGACGACGACGACGACGACGCGCACCGCGCGCTCGCGGACATCGAGGCGCGGCGCGCGGAGCTCGAGGGCGCGTTCCAGGAGAACGAGGCGACGATCGGCGGCGTCCAGGGCATCATGGCGTCCCTCGCCGCGACGCTGGCCAACAAGACGTCGAAGAAGGAGGAGAAGGAGGTCTACTTCACGCACGCCACGGTCATGGAGGCTCTCAGCCAGATCGAGGACCGCGTCGACCTCATCGTCCGCATGACGTCCATCGCGAGCCCGTCGGACGACGGCGAGCCGTCGCCGAGCCGCGGGGGCGCGACGGGCGTGCTGCCGTCGCTCCAGACGGCGGCGAGCTCCCGCGCGTCGAAGAACGCGAGCCCGGGCCAGCCGCCGGGCGAGAAGAAGGGCCGCCGCGCGTCCGTCGCGAAATTCTCCGTGATGACGAAATCCGCGGCGCCGGGCACGAAGCAGCCCTTCTTCTGGCCCCCCGCGCCGACGGCCGAGTCCGACGACGAGGACAACGTCGACCGCCCCTTCTCCCTCAAGCAGCTCCGCACGAAGGCCATCAAGTCCGAGCACCACGGCGACGTCCGGGAGGCCTTCGAACACGAGAAGCACGCGAAGATGGCCCACGGCCTCCACCCGGACCTCGCCGACCTCGGCCTCAACATCTCCCTCCCGGCGAACTGAGCGCGGGGGGGCGTAAGCCGGTCCGGGGTGAATATCCGAGGGGCGAGACCGTGACTTAGACCATGCGCGGGGGGGCGTAAGCCGGTCCGGAGGGCGCGCGGGCGGCGTCGGGGTGCATATCCGAGGGGCGAGACTCCGTTACGGCTCTCCTAGATGAGCGCGTCGAGGACGCGGGGGTCGAAGTCCGCGTGGAAGGCCGCGAGCCTCGCCCGCGCGGCCTCGGGCGGACCCACGCCCTCGAGGGCCTCGAGGAAGGCGGCGCCCTTGGGGTGGGGCCGCGGGCTCTTCGGTTCGACGCGGCCGTTCAGGTCCGGCGTCTTGGGCTTCCGGACGTACGTCAGATTCAGGAAGCTCCAGAGCCGCGGCCCCATGCGCGTCCTCCGCAGCTCCGTCGACGTCACGGCGTGGACGTGCTTGTCGCCGAGGGCGCGGCGCCAGCGGGCCTCGAAGTAGTGACTGAGGCCCGGCACGACGCGCGCGAGGTGGCCGCAGGGGTAGTGCGGCGGCGACGTCGAGAGCTGGTTCGCGAGCTCCGCGTCGCAGTCGTGGCGGCCCCAGCGCTGGCCGTCGAGCCACTGGGCCCAGTAGCCGCGGCAGGCGAGGAGCGCCGCCGTCTGGTTGCCCACGAGGTCGACGAACCGCGCCGGGCTCGGGTCGCAGCGCGGGTTGAAGCTGCCGAAGTACTTGTACTCGCTCCAGAGCCGCTCGAGGGGCTCGCGGTGGAGGACGATGGCCCGCGGCCGGAAGGTCCGCGCCATGAGCTGCGCGCGGTGGTCCAGGCCCAGCGGGCCGGGGCAGAAGAGGTTGTACGTCGCCGCCTCGAGCGTCATGAGCGGCTCCCGGATCGCGTTGCCCTTGCGCTCGAGCGTGGCCGCGAGGTTCTCGCCGACCTTCTCCTCGTAGAGCCGCGCCGTCTTCTCCGTGAGCTCGCAGACCCGCTTGTTCTCCTTGGGGCCGGGAGGCAGGATCGCGCGGTGCTTGACGAGGAACTCGAAGAGGGCCGTCGTGCCCGTCCGCGCGGCGCCGAGCACGAGCACGCGCGGGAAGCAGACGACCTGGTCGACGTGGGTCGGCGGCGGCGCGGCGGTCTGGGGGACGACGGCGTGGCTCGCCGCGTCGTAGGCGAGCTTCGGCGCGCCGCTCGGCGCCGGCGCCGGCACGCGGACGACGCGGCAGCTCGTCGTCGCCCGCACTTCCTCCGGGTCGACGAGGGCCGACGCCGCGGCGGCGAGCAGCAGCAGGCGGCGCATCGCGTACCTTCGCTTGGGGCAGCCTCGCATCGCGACTTGTGTCGACTTGTCAACCGACACGTTTCCCGGGCAACATTGACCCACAGCGCCTGCGGCTAAAGTCTGGACGCTGCCCTCCACTGGGCTGAGACCACGGCAAAAGTCTGATGGCCGCTCCGCGCCGCCGCTTGTCCCAGCTCGTGGAGGATCCGAAGCACATGCGCGCCATGGTGGAGAAATTCAACTACGTCGACGCGAACCACGACGGCTCCATCTCCATCGACGAGCTCAAAGAGGTGTATAAAATGTTCGATCCCGAGTACGACGAGGCCAAGGTCGCCGCCGACTTTGAGAAATTCGACGCGGACCACAACGGCAAGGTCTCCATGGCTGAGTTCCTCCGGGCCGAGGGCATCGACGTGAGCAAGTTCGACGCCGCGGAGCTCGAGCGGGCGCGCGTCGACGAGCTCGAGGCGGAGCAGGAGGCGCTCCGCCGGGGCGTCGCCGCCGTCGAGATCGTCCCGGGCGGCATGGAGTCGCAGGAGGTCGGCGTCGAGGCGTCCTGCGTCAGCGCCGTCGGCGTCGAGGGCTACGGCCAGGCCGTCGACGCCGTCGCGGCCGTCGCGGAGTGCGTCGCCGTCGAGGGCGACTACGTCCTCGCGGGCGAGGCCGTCGCCGTCGAGGCCGTCCCCATGTGACGGGGCGCGCGCGCGCGCGCCGCCTACTGTACCTGCTCCTACTTACCGGTCCTTCTTCGTCGTGCCGTCGGCGCGCGGCCGGACGGGCGTCGGCGGCGTCTCGCCGGGCAGCGGCGACCGCGCGTCGCGGTACGCGTCGGCGGCGCGCCGCAGGGCCGGGAGGGCCCGGTAGCGGTAGCCGAGGTAGGCGAGCACGACCAGGCGCGCGACGGTCTCGTTCGGGACGCGCCGCAGGACGTAGGCGCACGCGACGTTCGGCAGGGCGGCCTTGAGGACGACGGGCCCCGCGGCGCGCCGCGCCTCGAGTAACTCGGCGCGCATCGTCCGCGCGGAGAGCGCGAGGTCGCCGCGGTGGAAGCAGTCCTGGAGCGTCGTCGCGTAGTTCGTGAGCCGCCGCAGGTCCGAGCCGCCGTCGACGACGAGCCAGGTGAGGAGCGAGGCGAGCCAGAGAGCGCCGTCGCGCGTCGAGAGATGGATGAAGACGACCTTCCGCAGCTTGTAGAGCGCGCTCGAGAGCGCGAGCGCGGCGTCGAAGTAGGGCGACGTCGCCGCGCGGAACGCGAGGTCGCGCCAGGACAGCTGGATCGCCGCGAGCGACGCGAAAAACGTGAGCGAGTGGCGCCAGCCCTGGAATATGACGGGCGTCGACCGCGTCAGGAGGCTGACGACGGTCGCGGGGCCGAACTTGTTGAGCAGGTTGAGGACGACGATGGAGCCCGCGGACAGCAGGTTGGCCGCGCGGCCCTTCTTGAGCTGCGCCGCGACGTGGTAGAGGCTGCCCCGCCGCGCGGTCGGCGGCCGGTTGTCCATCCTCGCGAGTTTCACGGGCCGCTGCTTCCGGAAGCAGCGGCACCCGTCGATGGAGTCGAAGATGGACACGAGCTTGCCGTTGGACGAGCCGAGGCCGCCGTCGAGCAGGTCGACCATCGTCGCCAGCCAGACCGACGCCGCGCCGGCGAGGAGCAGCGCGTGCGCGACCCAGGCGCCCGGCTCCGTCGTGTCGAGGGCGGCCGGGCGCGACGGCGCCATCGGCGAGGAGCGCGCCGCCGTCGTCTGCTCCGTCGTGTCGAGGGTGGCCGGGCGCGACGGCGCCATCGGCGAGGAGCGGCGCTCCGCCGTCGTCTGCTCCGTCGCGTCCACGGCTGCCGGGCGCGAAGCCATCAAAGAAGAGTCGCAGCTCGTCTCCGAATCAGAAGTCCGGCAGCCCTGAATGTTCAACATGACATAAACATTGACTCAATCCCATTTATCGCAAGCATGAGCCAATTTAAGAAGCGCAGCGCGGATGGAGCAAGCAAGGAGGCCGCGAAAGAGGAGGAGACCGCGAGCAAGACATTGCGCCTAAAAATCAAGAACGTGTCCTTCGCCGCCAGCGACGACGACGTGCGCCGCTGGCTCGGGGGCATCGACGTGCGGTCGCTCGACGTCCCCCGGCGGCCCAACGGCAAGGGCCGCGGCCACGCCGTCGTCGCCGTCGCGTCGCCGGAGGCGGAGGCGAAGCTGCTGTCGCGCGACGGCGCGGCGCTGCTCGGCCGCGCCGTCGAGGTCCGCCGCTTCGCGGAGACGCCGAAGCGGGACGGCGGCGGCGTCGAGGCGCCCGGCGTCTTCGGCGTCAAACTCCGCGGCCGCACGGTGCGGCTCCCCTTCGGCGCGGCGGACCCGTCGCTCGCCGACGCGTCCAAGGAGGCCATCAACGCGCTCGACGCGTTCGACGCGACGTCCGTCCGCGCGGCCGCCGGGGGCGAGGCGGCGCGGGCCGTCGAGGTCGTCCACGCGACGACGGCGGACGGCGTCGACCGCGGCGTCGCGAGCCTGCGGGCCAAGCTCGCGGCGGGCGACGGCGCCGTGGCGACGGCCGACGGCGGGTCCTTCGACGTCCTCGGCTTCGACACGGAGACGAAGCCCGTGTTCCGCAAGGGCCAGGCGCCGAACACGGTCTGCCTCGTCCAGCTCGCGACGCGGTCGCTCGTCGTCCTCTTCCGCCTGTCGCGCCTCGCCGGCGCGGCCCTGCCGGCGTCGCTGCGGGCTCTGCTCGAGGACCCGGCGATCCTGCTCGTCGGCGTCGGCTGCTCCGGCGACGAGGCGTCGCTCCGGAAGCGGTGCCCGGACCTGGACTGCGGCGGCACGCTCTTCGACCTCGAGAAGCTCGCGAAGAGCAAGTACCCGAGCCTCCGCGCCTGCGGCCTCCGGGGCCTCGTCGGGTCCTGCGCGAACATGCGGCTCTCCAAGGCGCAGAACACGGCGAACTGGGAGCTCGCCGAGTACACGCCGGCGATGGCCAAGTACGCCGCCAACGACGCCGCCGCCGGGCTCTTCATCCTCGACGTCCTCCTCGCGCCGTAATTTTAGGTGGCGAATCCGAGGACGCGCGCCTCCCGGGGGAACGCGCGCGCGAGGAACGCGAGGGGCCCCGCCGCCGGCGCCGGCGCGCCGCCGTCGGCGTACGCGTAGGCGACGCCGACGGCCGCGAGGGCGACGAAGGGCGCCAGACCCATCGCCGCGGAGCCGCCGCCCTCGTCCATCTCCGCCTCCGAGGGCCCCCGGCCCGCGTTCGTCTCCGCGGTCGCCTGCTCGACGGCCTCGACGTACTGCGCCGCCTTGATGCCGAAGAGCTGCTCCGCCTTCTTCGCCTTCTCCGCGAGCTTCTCCTGGTTGATGACGAGCGGCTTCTCCGGGGGCGCGGCGGCCGCGGCGGCCGCCGCGTCCGCGCGCCGCGCGGGCCGCGCGGGCTCCGGCTCGCCCTTGGCGGCCGCGGCGGCGCAGGCCTCCTTGTAGCGCTTCAGCTCGTCGCGGTTGCCGTCGCTGTACTCAAAATCGAAGGGCTCGCCGGGGAACAGCGCCAGGGACACGCAGATGACGACGCCGGCGCAGAGACCCACGAGGATGCTATGCTTCGTGGAGTCGGGCAGGGTTTCGAAGAACGTCGCGAAGGTCGCCTTGACGGCGCCGACGCACCACAGGACCGTGGCCATCGCACGCGTCGCGCGCACCGGCGACCCTGCCTCTTCAAGATCGAGCAAAAGGTCAAAGGTGCCACTCCGGAGCGCGAGTCGACGGCCTCGAAGAAGGCGTCGAGCTCCGCATCGCTCAGGGACGTGCCCGCCTTACGGCGGCGGCCGCTCGAGCCGCGCGACGCGCCGAGGCCGTCCCGCCGGTGAGCCCTCCCGGCGGCGAGAGCGCCGGCGAGCGTGTGCTCCGTCGCGGTGGCCGCGCGGCTGCGGGTCGCCGAGCTCGAGCTGCTGCGGTACCCGTAGAGCCAGCGGCTCGTCGTCGCGCAGCTCGTGGGCGCGCCGTCGCGTCCGTGAAGGCCGCCGACGACGTCGAGGTCCGCGTCGCCGTCGGAGTCCGTCGCGCAGGTCGTGTACGCGCCGTCGGCTTCGTCGGAGATGACGCTCTCCTCGAAGGTCCGCCCCTCCCCTCCTTCTCGTCCCAGCTGAGCTTCGAGACGTCGCGGACCGAGAGCAACTCGACGTCACCGTCGCCGCCCGCGTCGAGCACGACGACCTCGCGCGGCTGGCTCAGCTCCGTGCCGACGGCTCGCGGCGCGAATCCACACGTAGACGGGGCTGCACCGTGGCGGTCGCCTGGTGGCCGCCGCGTCCGAGCGCGCCGTCTCGGCGGAGCTCGAGCCGCGACGTCCGGGCGGAGCTCGAGCGCCGCGGCGTCCGTCGTCGAGCGGTCGGAGTCGAGTCCTGCGAAATCTCATTGACCGCGGGGTGCGTGGCCTGGGAGCGCGCCGCGATGGCCTCCCGCTCCTCGCCGACGACGACGTTGCGGCACGGCATCGGCGCCGCTGCCGCGCCTGCTGGGTAGGGTGAAAACCGCCGCCCAGCTCGCGGCGCAGCTCGCGGCGCTCGTCGCGCGCGCGCTCGTCGCGCGCGCGCTCGTCGCGCGCGCGCTCGTCGGCGACGCAGCCGACGCGCTGGAGCACCGCGAGCACGCCGCACCCGACCCGTTCAAAGTCGGGCAGCCCTCTCATCGATCGAAAATCCAATGGCTCGCTTCAATTTATTCGCAAAGCGTCGTTGAGCCTCGATTGCACACCACGGGTCGCAACTCGTGAAGACGTTGGCCTCGGCGGTGCTCGATGCGACGCGCCGTCGTGCTGCTGCTCGCCGCGTCGACGCTCCTGGGCTCAGCCACGGCCGCCTCCGCCGCCCCCGTCGCCCTCCTGAAGGCCATGGTCGACGACATGGACGAGACCAACGACCATTCGTTGTTGCCGGCGACGAGTCGCTTCCCCGGCGTCACGCCGTTGGAAGCGGCCGCCCTGGCGCACGTCACCTGCAAGCCCGAGGGCCGCGTCCACAACCTGACGCTCGAGCTCCCGGCGGGCGCCGAGTACGCGGAGCCGCTTTACGTAGACGCGTACCTCCTGGGTTTGTACCGCGAGGAGCCGCACATGCTGAAGCTCCTCGCGACGCACTTCCGCGACGAACGCGCTATCCTAGTGACGGACCCGCGGACGTGTGCGCCCGGCGCCCCGCGGAAACGGCGCGCGCGCGGTCGCGCCGCGGTCGCGAGGGATTCGCGAGCCCCTCGCCCCGGGATCGGATCGCTCGCGCGGACGCTCGCGTGGCGATTTTCGACGGACGTTCAACTCCGCGTGTACCACAGGTACGGCACGCCGATCACGCGCGAGACGAAGGGCTGGACCGTCTACGACCTCGCGCTGCGGTTCGCGAGCCGCGACGAGGTCGCGGCGTTGCTTCGCCGCGAGTTTAGGAGCGCGCGCGTCAAGGAGGCGCTCAGAAAGCACCACGAGAACCTCGTCCGCCTCGGCATCACAGGAGCGCACTACTGGCACTACATCGGCTGCGCGCTCAGCGCCTACGAGCGACTTCTAATCCACCTGTCCGGCGCAGGGCAGGAAAAGAGAGCGAAATTCCCAACTTCAAAGGCTCCGATCTCGGCCGTTTTCCACTCGTTTCGGCTGATTTTTGGACGAGCGATCATCTCTCGGAACGGTCTCGAAGCATGGATGCTTTTTCAGGACCGCGCGCGCGCGGAACACTCATGTTGAAGCGACGTTGAATCACCCTTTTGCTGCCCAGGTCCGGCGTCGAGGGCTTCCTCATCTCGCTGGTCATGATCGAGCCGGCGCTCGAGGCCACGAAGCGCCTCGTGCACGTCGCCCTCGTCTTCCCCCAGAGCCAGACCAAGACCTACCAGTGGGCGCGGACCCGTGTCTTGTATTTTTTCTCGCAGCGCGCGAACAACCGCGCGTTCCCGTAGGAGATGCTGGGCGGCCAGAGCTTCCACGCGGGCCGCGGCGGCCTCACGATCAACGAGGGCCACACGGGCGCCTCGCGCTACACGACGCACGACGGCAAGGGCCAGCTCGCGCTGCGCGTGCTCCTGTCCGAGAAGCACCAGCAGGGCGAGCTGTGCGGCGGCGCGGCCGTCGACTACCTCGCGGACCACGACAACGTCGGTCTCTCCGCGGGCCTCAAGGCCTTCTTGATGCAGCCGTTTTGGTTCGACGTGCTCGAGGGCGAGGACCCACTCAAAACGAAGGTTCGGTACCTCCACGAGCTCATGTCCGCGCGCGGCGGCGACGCGCGCGCCAAAATCGTCTACGACCTGCGGGCTCGCCTCGCGGACGAGCTCGGCGTCCGCCTCTACCTCGACAACAACGGCAGCGGCCGGAGCTACTGGGCCTTCCCGCACGACCACGCGGCCGCCGAGGCCGCGGCGCGCGCCAAGGAGGCGGGCACGTCGGTGGCCGCGGCCCTGGAAGGGGTCCGCGACGCTTTCGAGGTCGTCGCGGACTACCGCGACCCGCAGCTCGACGACGACGAGGACCTGGCGGTGCGGGTCCGGCGCTACACGCGCGACTCGCGCTTCAAGTCCGTGGCCGAGTCCGGCCTCGGGTCGCCGGCGGACAAGCAAGGCGCGCGGGACCGCGCGCGACAGAAGGCCAAGCGCGCCGAGGACCCGGACGCCTGGGCCGAGAAGCGCCGCGCGGACCAGGCGAAGAGCAAGGCGAAGAAGAAGCGCGAGCGCGCCGCCGCCGCCGAGGCCGACGTCGCCGCCGCCACGGCCGTCGTCGACGCCGAGGCGCACGAGCGCCGCCAGGCCGCGGAGAAGGAGGCCGCGGAGCGCGACGGCCGCGCCGCCGCCGCGCTGGAGGTCGAGGCCGCGTTGGCCGCGGCCGCGGCCCAGCGCGAGCGCGACGCCGTGGCCGCGGCCAAGGCCGCAGACGCGGCCGTCGGCGACGCCGCCGCCGCGGCCCTCGCCGCCGCCCAGGCCCTCGTCTCCCAGGCCGAGGCCGGCAGCGCCGCGACCGCCGAGCGCGACCGGCGCGCCGCCGCGGCGTCCGCGGCGGCCGACGTCAAGCGCGCCGACGCCGCCGCCGCCACCGTCGCGGCCGGCGAGCGCGACCGGCGCGCCGCCGAGGCCCTCGCGTCCGCCAAGACCGCGCGCCTCGCCGCCGTCGCCGCGGCGCCCGCGCCGAAGAAGAAGCCGAACCCGCCGAAGCCGCCGAAGAAGGCCAAGGCCGCGTCCGTCTCTTTGCTTTTGCAAGAGTCGCGGGCCTTGGGCCTCGACCTCGAGTCGCACGAGGACGACGCGCGCTACATCTTCGTCGCGCACGTCCACGACGGCGGCCAGTGCGCCGCGGCCCTCGCGCGGCAGCGCCTCGAGTCCGCGGACTTGCTCGGCGCGCGGCTGGTCCTCGTCAACGGCGAGGCCACGTGGGCGCTCACGCCCGACGTTCTACAACGCACGTTGGCGCGCCAGCGGCCGCTGGACCTGCGGCTGGAGCTGGAGCTGCCGCCGCGGTCGCCGCGGCGCGAGTCGACGCCGCAACAGCCGCTGCCGCTGCCCGCTTCGCTCGCGTTCGCGCCCGCGCTGTCGCCCTACGGCTACCCGCCGGCCGCGCGGAAGATGCAGCCGAAGGCGCTCAAGACGCTCGAGGCCGGCGGCGCCGGCCTCAAGACGGATGGGGACTGGGAGAAGTTCCGCACGGACAACTTCTGCTTCTTCCGCGACTTCACGGTCGAGGGCCTCAAGGAGAAGTACAAGGAGATGGAGTAGGTCTAGGTAGGCGGATCCGCTGCTAGGCCGTGGTTTAAGGAAGCGCGCGCTATCAGGGACCCGCAGGTAAAGCAGCCACCGACGAAGCCGTCGTCGACCTCGTCCACGCGGACGAGTCCCGCGAAGAGGTTGAGGCACGCCGCGGGCACGCCCGCGTCGACCTCCAGGTCGACGTCGCGGGCGCCGGCGCGGCCCGCGAGGAGAGTCGGCAGTAGCGCAACGCCGTCGACCTCGACCTCGCGGCCGCGCAGCTTCCTCGCGCCGCCGCGCCTCCGCGAGAGCGCGTCCGCCGGCCGGTACCCGACGGCGACGTCGGCGAGCCTGCCGACGTGGTCCATGATGTGGCGGCGCGCGACCACGACCAGGGCGGCAACGAACACGTCGTTCTCAAGGCGCAGGGGCAGGCCGCCGCACTCCTCGACGCCGTGGAAGAGCGTCGCGAAGGCCAGGTAGCTGTACGGCCGCGAGCGCGGACCGCGCATGGCATGACGGCGACGTCTTCGAGCACTGCCACGCGTGGTCGTCACGGACCGCATCGCCGCCTCCGCCGCGGTGCGGCGCCAGCTGCAGCGCCGCGAGCCGCGAGCGCGCCGACGCGACGTAGAGGTCGGCCGCGGCCGCGCCGGCGTGCCCGAGCACGGCACGGCATCCCGAGCGTCGCGCGGCGTCGGCGCGCCGCGCGCCGCGCGCCGCTCGTCACGACGCGTCCATGCACGTGTAGAGCGGCGCGAGGTGGCCGCCGAACCTATCGCCGCCGCCTAGCCGAGGCCGAAGCAGAGCACGGCGCCCGCGGCAGCGACTCCGACGCGCGCGCGGCGTCGCCTCGCGCAGCAGATGCGGTACTCGCAGCAGATGCGGTACTCGCAGCAGATCTGACGTTTCATTGCTGTCTGTCGACGCAGCTCTCGACGCTCAGGAGCGCGCATTGGGGCGCGGGAGAGCCGCTTCTCGACCGCTCGGCAACGCTGAACCTACGTTGCCTTCGATTTTGCCCGGGGCATGGCCGCGTGACGGTCGCCACGCGCTGGCGATCTACCCAGCCTTATGTTCGATGCCGCGCGTAGCCCACCCGTCCGGGGGCGCGGTGAATCGACGCGCTTCGTGCCGCAGCAGACGTCGTCACCTCATGCAGTCGGGTGACAGCTCCGGCGGGACGAGCCACCGCGCCGGCGGCCGGACGGGTCGCCGCTGATAAGGGCGCGAAGACCGCCTGCGCGCGATCCGCGCTTGGAAGCCTCGTCCAGCGGAGCGCGTCGCGCCGCTCTAGCCAGGGCCGCCGTTTTGCCCCCGGCGGCGGCTGTAGATCCCTACTCCCGCTGATCGGCGAGGCCAGGGTGTTGGTCGTCTCGCGCGCCACTTTGGAGACGCCGCGATGTCGGACCCGACGGCCGAGGATTTCCTCGTGAACCAGCAGATCAAGGACTTCGCCTTCGACCTCCACGACGCGACGCGGCGGTCCCACCTCGCCGAGGACATCAAGCGCCTCTACACGGTCGAGTTCAAGGAGCTGAGCGAGAAGTACTGCGACAAGCAGCCCTGGCCCGTCGCCGAGGCCATCGCGTCGCAGTGCATCGGCAACGACGGCGCCCCGGACGCCTACTTCCTCTGCGTCTACCGCGAGCTCATGTTCCGCCACATGTTCGCGAAGCTCAAGACGACGCTCGAGGATCGGCTCGCGGCGTGGGCCAACTACCGCGCGCTCTTCGACTTCGTGCTCGCGGGCGACGACGCGGCGACGGAGCTGAGCAGCCAGTGGGTCTTCGACATCCTCCACGAGTTCGTCTACCAGTTCCAGTCGTTCTGCCAGTACCGGACGCAGAACTCGGGCCGGAGCGCCGAGGAGCGGAGCCTGCTCGAGGCGTCCGACGCCTGCTGGCACGCGCCCACCGTGCTGGGCTACCTGCTCCGGCTCGCGGAATTGGGCCGCGCGGCCGACGGCCCCGCGGGCCGCGCGCGCGCGCCGAGCCCGCTCCACTACCAGATGGGCTACTTCGCGACGATCTCCCGGAGCCGCGTCGAGTGCCTCTTGGGCGACTACGAGGCGTCCGTGGCGGCGCTGGGTGCCGTGGACCCCTTCGACGAGGGCGCGGAGTTCGCCAAGATCTTCTCCTGCCGGCTCAACGTGCTCTACCACCTCGGCTACAGCCTCATGATGCTCAAGCGGTACCGCGACGCGCTCGCGACGTTCGACGGCGTGCTCGCGCACCTCGCGCGCCTCGCGAAGCACGGCGGCCTCCAGCGCTTCCCCGCCGCGGACCAAGTCCAAAAAATGAACGACCGCATGCTCGCGCTCTTCGCCATCGCGCTGGCTTTGGCCCCGGGCTTCCCCGTCGACGACGGCGTCGCGGCGGCGATCAAGGACAAGTACGGCGACAAGATGGCGCTCATGGAGCGCGGCGACGCCGCGACCTTCGACAACATGCTCACCTACGCGTCGCCCAAGTTCGTCGTGCCGTCCATCCCCGACTACGGCGCGCCCGTGAACAGCAGCCACGACGCGTACAAGCAGCAGATCCGCCTCTTCAACGACGAGGTGCTCCAGCAGCAGAAGCTGTCCAAGATCCGCTCCTACCTCAAGCTCTACACGTCCATCGGCCTCGACAAGCTCGCGCGCTTCAACGACGAGTCCGTCGCCGCGTTCCGCGCGCAGCTCGTCGGCATCAAGGCCAAGCTCCGCCTCGACGACCGCAAGCCCATCGGCGCCGCGCGCCTCGACGCCGCGGGCGGCGCCGACGACATCCACTTCTACGTCAAGGGCGACATGATCCACGTCGACGAGCCCGCGACCCAGGCCGCGCGCCACGACGACTTCTTCGCGAACCAGATGAAGAAGTACGACGACTACATCGAGGTCGTCAAGGGCCTCGACGCCAAGCCCCCGCCGCCGCCCGCGTCGCCGCGCGCGGCCCAGGACCGCGACTGAGCCGGCGGACGCGATCCCCCCGCCGCCGCGCCCCCCCCCTCGTAACCTCAGCCGAACGTGTTACGCCAGCCGCCGCACTCGTCGTAGAGGAACGCGGACAGCGCCACGGCGGCGTCCGCGCCGTCGGGCACGTCGCTCCAGATCTCCGGCTCGTCGCGCCGGCGCGCCAAAACCTCCGCGCGCGAGAGGCGGCCGTCGAGCTCGACGCGCAGCGGCGGCAGCGGGACCTCGGGCCGCGCGGCCGCGCCGTGCCGCGCGCCGACGAGGCTCCGCGGCGCGCGGAAGTGGCCGCCGCCGCCCTCGCGCCAGTAGGTCATCGCCGCGCCGCTGTCGTAGTCCCGGGCGAGGCGCACGAGCGCGCGCCGCTCCGCGAGCGGCGCGGCGCCCTCGTCCTCGAGCAGCGGCAGGCCGAACGCGAGCGCGCCCGCGTCGTGCGCGACCGCGGCCTCGGCGACGGAGCGCATCGACGCGAGCTCCTCGGGCGACCACGCGAGGCGCTTGTCCGCGAGGCTCCGCCGCGGCACGACGACCGACGGCAGCGACGTCGCGTGGCCGAGGTAGGGGTCCGTGACGGCCAGGCCGAGCCGGAGCGGGTGGCTGTCGAAGGGGCTCACCTGGGCGACGACGCAGAGGATCGTGCGCGTCGGCGGCAGCTTCTCGAAGAGGAGCTTCGGCGCCAGCATCATCGCGTCAGCTGCGACGAGAACGCAGCAGCTGCGTGCGGAGGCGTGCGAGAACGCAGCAGCCGCGTGCGAATGCGTCGGAGACCTCCGCTGCCGCAAGGTTTTGGCGAGTCTTCAAATTCAGTGCAAATGGATGATACGTTTGACGCCCGGCCGCGCTAGCTTAGCACCAGCCTCTGGGCCTGGCTGTTGGCGTGACGGGCGCGGCGGCGCCCGGCACTTTGGGCGGCCATGCGGCGGACGGCGCTGCAGAACCACAGCGCCGATGGCTTCGGCCCGCAGATCGTGCAGTGGAAGGAGGAGGCGGCGTCGGAGCCCGTCTTCGTCAAGGGCACGGAGTTCGCCGCCTTCCGGCCGCCGGAGGCGTCCCTGACGATGACGGGCGAGGAGGCGACGGTGGCGGACCTGCGGGACGTGGCGGGGTTCCTGCAGCACCTCGAGGAGAAGATGGCGCGCATCCAGGCCGAGAGCGCGGAGCTCCTCGGCGACCGGGCCGCGGCGCCGGCGTACGTCGAGCTCGACCCGCGGCGGCTCTCGACGACGGGCGAGTACCTGGGCCCGCGCACGCTCCGGTCCCGGGAAATCGCCGAGCTCGCGGGCGCGGGCCTCTTCCCGCTCGACGACGACGCCGCGCGGCGCAAGGCCGACGGCGCCGTCGAGGGCTACCTCAAGGAGTTCAAGTACCGGAAGCGCCTCGTGCACCGCTGCGTGAAGATCCAGTCCTACGAGCGCATGCGCGTGCGCCTGAAGTGCTTCCGCCTCTGGGTGGCCCGCCGGCGGCGGAAGCTGCGGCACCACGTCTACGCGTGGCGCGCGTGCACGAACGCGGACCTCTTCTTCGACAAGCACTGCCTCAACAAGAACTTCCACGCGTGGCGCGAGCAGGCGCGGGCGAACAAGCAGCAGCGCGCCGTGACCTGGGCCATGTTCGAGCGGCGCCTCGGCCGCGAGCAGCTCACGGTCTGCGCCGTGAACCTGTTCTTCGACGCGCAGGACATGCCGCCGCCGCCGTCGGCGAACATCGAGGCCGTGAACATCGGCATCCGGCGCAAGATCTACAAGCTGATCCTGCGGGGCTGGACGGACTACCTCGTGGAACAACGGCGGAACCACGTCGCCGCGGCCATGGCGCTGGAGCGCGCGCTGCGCAAGGCGCCGGGGAAGCGGCTCGTCGTCGAGACGGTGCACCTCGCGTACCACATGTGGCGGCGCCTCGCGCAGTTCAAGAAGGCCGTGCGCGCCATGCGGAACCCGCCGCGCTTCGCGACGCCCCAGCTGCCGGAGTGGGACGCCTACGTCCTGCTCTTCACGCAGCGGCGCGTGCGGCGGAAGCGCGCGGAGAAGCGCGGCCGCGCGGCGCGCGCGCGGCGGTGCCACCGCGCGTGGCGCGACGTCGTCGTGCGGCGGCGCCTCCTCGAGGACGCCGTGGAGCGGTCGCGGGCCCAGCTCATGGAGGCCTTCATGGTCCAGGCGCTGCGGGAGTGGAACGCGTTCTGCCGCACGCGCGGCCGGACCGTGCGGCGCACGGCCGTCTACTTCGCCGCGTGGGCGCAGTGGGCGCCGCGGAAGCGGCGCCTGCGCCGGGCCAAGGTCCAGTGCGTCGACAAGGCCAACGGCTGGTGCGGCGGGCGCGCGATCCGCGCCTGGGTCGCGCGCGTCCACTCGGCGCGCGTCTTGTACGCGTACCAGCTCGCGCGGGGTCTCGCGCTGCGCCCCGACGCGGTGTCCGCGGACTACGAGCGGCGCGTCGACGAGGAGGTCGCGGCGCGCGACGACGCCAAGGAGGACAACGCGGCGCTCGGGGCCGTGAAGAAGGCCGCGGCGCTCGACGGCTTCGACGCGCGCGTCGTCCACGCGCGGCGCTACCACGCGGCGCTGTCGAGCGGCTTACTGTTTTGCGACCGCGGGCCGCACTGGGCGTTGTTGCAGTGCCTGCGCGCGTGGAAGAAGGTCGTGAAGCGCATCGTCGTCTGGCGCCAGCACCGGTTTTTGTATCTGCGGGGGCTCGTGAACCACCTCGCGCGGACGGTGCTTTTGGCGTGGCAGTCCGTCGCGTCGGGCGCGCCCGTGCCCGGCCTGCTGCCCAACGGCGCGCGGCTGAGTTTAGATCCATTGCGCCCGCTGGACCGCGCGTCGGAGACGGCGATCCGGCTCGAGCGGGGCCACCGCGCGGACGCGTACGTCGACGACCACGTCTACGCGTTCACGTCAGGGCAGCAAAAGAGAGCGAAATTCCCAACTTCAAAGGCTCCTTTCTCGGCCGTTTTCCACTCGTTTTGGCTGATTTTTGGACAAGCGATCATCTCTCGGAGCGGTCTCGAAGCGTGGGCCCTTTCTTTGGAACGCGCGCGCGCAGAACACTCACGTTGAAGCGACGTTGAATCACCCTTTTGCTGCCCAGGTTCACGTACGGCGGCGACGCGCGCGACGCGGACCCGGCGACGGAGCGCGACACGTACCGCAAGCGGCAGGCGCTCGAGGCCAGGGGCTCGAAGCACGACACCGACGCGCTGTGTAAAGCCGCGGACGCGGGCGACGTCGACGCCGTGAAAAGGCTTTTAACGGAGGGCGCGAACCCGAACGCGACGCTCGACGACGGCACGCTCCGGCGGCCGCTCCACTTCGCGGCGACGCACCTGGCGCCGCGCTTCGCGCCCTGCGTCGCCGTGCTTTTGCACTGCGGCGCGAGCCCGACGGCGCAGGAGGCGAACGGCCGCGCGCCCGCGGACGTCGCGACGAACCCGCACGTCGCGAAGATGCTCATCTGCCACGCGAAAAGGTTGGAAGAGAAGGCCTACAGCGCCAAGGAGCGCCGCTGGCTCCTGGAGATGGAGCTCGAGGAGCTCCAGGGCTTCGTGAGCTCGAAGCTCATCTGGCGGTTTCTAGCGTACCGCGCGCTGGGCGTCGTCGCGTGCCAGCTCGAGCTCGAGCTCGACCGGTCCGACGAGACGCCGCCCGTCGGCGAGCCCGTGTCCGGCGAGACGGAGTGCGCCGCGCGCGCGAAGCACCAGCTCGAACTGGAGACCAAGTGGAAGAAGGGCACGGACGCGACGAGCTCCGGCTTGGCCAAGGTGCTCGCGGTGAAGCAGAACATGGCCGACTCCGTGGCGTCGGCCGAGACGGACGCGGAGCAGTGCCTCGGGCGCCTCGTGCGCATTTTGAAGGCGCGGCGCGCGCTCGAGCAGCAGCAGCGGCAGCCGACGAACGAGGAGGAGTGGCTCCAGGTCGGCGATTTTACATTAGAGTTCAAGAAGGCGCGCGCGGCGCACGAGGCGAGGCTCGAGGCGAAGAAGCGGGCGGAGCAGGAGGCGCACGAGATCAAGACGGGCGCCGTCGCGCCGCCGAAGCGCGCCGCGAGCCCGACGGGCGGCAAGCGGCGCCAGCGCGACCTCCACCTCGCGCTGGACGTCGCGGCGAAGCGGGACAACGTGCGCTTCGAGCCCGAGCCCTTCGAGGCGCCCGACGACGAGGAGATCCCGGGCACCTTCGCCGCGTGCGCGCGCGCGACGGCGTGGCTCAACGAGTGGAAGCACTCCGTCGCCGAGTACAAGCGGAGCCGCGACCCGTCGAAGACGCCGACGCCGACGCTCGCGGCCGTGACGTCCATGCTCGAGAAGGAGGCGCTGCGCCGGGGCCGGAACCTGCAGGGCCAGGTCGACCGCGACGTCGCGCGGCTCCGGCGGGGCCTGCTCATCGAGACGCACGCGGCTTATGTGGACCTGCTCCAGCTCAAGGCGCCCCCAAAGGTCGAGGACGACGAGGCGAAGAAGAAGGACGACAAGGTCGACGACGACGGCGCGCCCAAGGCCAAGGCGCAGCGCGACCTCAGCGAGATGCCGCACCAGCTCGCCATGTGGACGACCGACGGCGACGCGTCGACGCTCGCGCCGTCGCTGAAGCCGGGCGTCGTCGTGAATCATCGGGTGGAGGTCGCGGAGTTCCGGGATTGCCCGCTCGTGTCGGTGGCGCCGAACCCGGGCCGGTCGTTCATGTGGGACGCCGCGCGGGCCTTCCGGCGCCTCGACGGGAACCCGGAGCTCGACGCTTTGATCAACGAGTGCATGCCGCCCGTCGTCGAGGAGGAGGAGGAGGTCGAGGAGGTCGCGAAGACCTTTGGGTTCATGCAGTCGACGGCGAGCCAGCGCGTGTCGCTCAAGGTCGGCGAGAACCAGCGCGCGGCGTCGCGCGAGCGCGACCCCCATTCCCGGCCCCTGCCGTCGGCCGGCGACACGGGCTCCGGCGGCTCGGGGGACGAGATGTCGGCCGCCGCGGAGGGGTCCGCGGCCTCCTCCAAGGCGCCGAGCCGCCGCAAGTCGAGCCGCCGGTCGTCGAGCCGCCGCGGGTCCGTCGCGTCGTCGCGGAGCGGCTCGCGCGAGGGCGCGCGGCGCCGCGGCTCGGGCAGCGGCCGGCCGGGGTCGCGGGGCGCCGAGCCCACGGACGCGGAGCTCGACGCGGCCTTCGGCGGCGGCGACGACGGCGCGTCCGTCGGCTCGCAGGGCCGCAACTCGCGGGGCTCCTTCTCGCGCAAGGGCATGTACGACCTGAGCGTCGTGCCGTCGGCGTGGTTCGACGACGAGCGCATCGTGCGCTTCCTGCGCGTGGAGAAGAAGGCGCTCGAGGCGCAGCGCCGCGCGGCGCAGCGCGCGGTGCTCGGCTGCAAGGAGCGCATCCGCATCTCGTCGGACTCGCTGGCCGTGCTCGGCGACGCGCAGGGCGTCGTGTCCGCGCAGCTGGGCGCGATCGCGCGGACGAACGTCGACGACTGGGACGACTACCCGAACGAGCTCAAGCGGCTCCGCGTCATCGTGCACCGCCACAAGAAGGCCGTCGGCGCGCTGCGGCCGTCGGCGCCGCCGCCGCGGCCGCTGACGCCGTCGTCGCCGAGCCAGGCCGGGGGCGCGGCGCGCGCGCGGCCGGCCGCCGCGACCGCGGAGGCCGCGTTCGGCCTCCAGGGCGTCGAGGGGTCGCCGCCGGGGTCGCCCGAGGGCGCCGACGACCACGGCTTCGACCCCGAGGACCCGGAGCACCTCCTGGAGCACGAGGACCTGGACCTCGAGGAGGAGGGCCACGACGACGAGGGCAAGGAGTCGAAGGAGACGTCCGTCGACGGCGGCAGCCTCGAGTCGAAGCGGGGCGGCGACGTCGCGCCGCCGCCGCCGGCCATCGCCGCCGAGGTGCCGCCGCCCCTGGACTGGAATTTGCTGCCGCCGTCGCACCCGGACCACAAGTACGGCACTGTGTGGAATTCAACCACTGGTTTGGGTGGTCCTGACCAAACTTCAGAATTCTCGAGCTCGATCAAATCGAAGTCGATTCGGCTGATTTTTGGACGAATCGATTGCTCTCGGCGAGCTCTCGAAGCACAGCCGAAGAGCTTGCGTCAAAGCTGTCGCATATTCGCACATTGAAGTCGGGTTGAAGATTTGATTTCCACGCAGGTACGGCAAGGCCGTCGCGCGGCTCACGAAGGCGCGCGAGCACCTGGCGGACTTCAAGCAGCAGCACGCGAGCGCCAAGGCGGCGCTCCACGACGCGTCGCTGAACCAGCTCGGCGTGCTGCGGGCGCTCGAGGCCATGACGCGGTCCGTCGACGAGGAGAAGGCGCGCGTCGAGGCGTCGGAGGTCGAGGGCCGCGTGAAGCTCAACGTCGTCACGAAGGAGCTGAGGGCGGTCAAGGACGCCATTTTAGCCCACGACAAGTCGGGCAAGGCGCGCGGCGACCTCGACTCGCGGGAGGAGGGCCTGCTGGGCTTCGCGTCGACGGGGTCGACGCCCGTGGATTCGCGGGTCGCGACGCCCGGCGGCGCCGTCGGCAAGGGCGCCGCGGCGCCCGGCGGCGCGTCGCGCGCGATGACGCCCGCGAGCCGCGCGGGCACGCCGAGCTCCGCGGCGTCGTCGGACTACGGCGCGGCGCACCGGCGGCCCCTCGACAGCGCGGACGGCGCGCGGCCCGCGTCGGGCGACCGCGACGTCGACGACGACGACGACGACGACGACGACGACAAGGACGCGCAGGAGCGCGCCGCCGCCGAGCTCGCGAAGCAGCTCAAGGCCGCCGAGGACGCGGAGATGGAGGCGAACATCGCGGCCATCGACGTCGAGGACCGGCCCGCGACGCTCGCGGAGCGCTACGAGGACGCGCTGCGGCTGCTCTTCGTCGAGGAGCGCATCCAGAAGGCGGAGGAGACCAAGGCCGACGACGAGCACCGCGCGTCCTTCGGCGTCGACGGCGGCGACGACGCGCCGCCGGCGCCGGACGACGACGAGGACCCGCAGAGCCCGCCGCGGTCGCGCGCCGCGTCGCGCGGCGCGCGCCACGGCGCGCTCCAGGCCCAGTGGCGCAAGATCGCGTCGAACATGCGCGCGAGCGGCTACGCGGGCGTGCTCGCGCGGGGCGACGACGCGGAGAGCATCCGGAGCGCCGAGGCGCGGTCGCGCGAGGCGTCGGCGTCGCCGCCGGCGTCCGCGGGGCCGCCGCCGCTCCGCGACGACGGCGCGGCCGTCGCCGCGCTCGAGGACGCGGCCTTCGAGTTCTCCTACGGCAACCTGGGCGCCGTGAACCCGGCCGTGCTCGACCGCGTCCACGCGGAGGAGTGCGCGGCCGCGCGCGAGGCGGGCGTCGCGGTGCCGCCGCACCCGGCCACGTACCGCGCGATGGCCGTCGGCGCGGACCGCTTCCAGGCGGCGACGGTGGCGCTCTGGAAGACGTCCGTCGTGGCGCCGTTCCTGTCCGTGGCGGCGGCGGACCCGGCGACGGCGCCGGCGCAGGTCGCGGCGGCGGCCGAGGCCGCGCGCGCGGCCGCGCGGCGCCGCATGATCGTGCTGGACCGGTCCGTGGGCACGTCCGTGTCCATGGAGGACGAGCGGAGTACCATGGCCGCCGTCGACGCCGCGGACCCCCTCGCGGCGCTGCGGCGGGCCACGGTCGACGACGCGGAGACGCGGCGGCTGAAGTCCTACGACCCGTTCTTATGGTTGGCGAACGAGTTCTGCGCCCAGGAGGGCCACATCCGCCGGTCCATCCGCCGGTCCTCCGGCGACCTGAGCGACTATCGGGAGGACGGCGAGCGGCGGCCGTCGATCTCCGTCGAGGCCGTCGCGCGGCGCATGGCCGCGGAGGACGACGCGGAGGACGACGCGTCCATGTTCGACGCCGCGCCCGCGCCCGCGCCCGCCCCCGCGCCCGCGCCGGGCCCCGCAGGCGACCCGGCGGCGCCGTCGCCGTCGCCCGAGCCCGCGGCGGTGGCGCCGCGGCCGCCGCCGACGCCCGAGGGCCGCGCGCGCGCGCTGCCCTCGGACGCGCCGCCGGCGGACGAGCCCCGCGCGGCGGTCCGCAAGACGGACAGCGACCGCGTCATGGAGGTCGTCGCGGACCTCGAGCGGGCCGACGCCGCCGCGGCCAAGTCCGACGACGAGGCGAGGAGCGCGGGGAGCCGCCCGGGCACGGCGACGGACAGGGCAGGACAAGAGAGCGAAATTCCCAACTTCAAAGGCTCCTTTCTCGGCCGTTTTCCACTCGTTTCGGCTGATTTTTGGGCGAGCGATCATCTCTCGGAACGGTCTCGAAGCGTGAATGCTTTTCCTGGAACGCGCGCGCGCGGAACACTCACGTTGAAGCGACGTTGAATCTCTCTTGTCCTGCCCAGGCGACGGACCGCGACTACGACCTCGCGGACGCCGCGGCGGCGACGGCCCCGCCGGAGCCGCCGGCGCCCCCGGGCCAGGGCGCGGAGGACGTCGACGACGACGTCGGCGAGGACCCCGCCGGCGCCGAGGAGCTCCAGACGCACCCGGACTCGACGACGTTCGAGGGCACGGAAGGCGCGTCGACGATGACGATGGGCCTGCTGCAGACGCAGCAGTCCTTCAAGAAGCGGTTCCGCGACCCCAACGAGCCCGAGGACCTCGGCGCCAACTGCCGCATCGGCGCCTGGGGGCGCCTGCTCCAGGCCGCGGGCGGCGGGCCGAAGCTGCCCGGGCCGTACCAGTTCCACGGCTACGCGGACGCGGACAGCTCCGCGGCCGGCGACGAGCCCTCGGAGGCGTCCCCGGCGGCGCCCGCGCCGGCGCCGGCGCCGGCGCCGGGCGCCGCGCCGCCGCTCGACGCCGCGAGCCTCGACAAGGAGTCGCTCACCGCGGCCAAGTCCGACGGCAACTCCGTGACGTTCGCGTCGCTGCCGGTGCCGTTCCGGGGCAGCCGCCTGCGCGTGTTGGGCCAGGCGGCGCAGCTCACGGAGCGGCCGGACCTGGGCATGCACAGCGCCTACTTTGGGGACGGCGACTCGATGACGCTGACGACGGGCGACGCCTTCGGCTCGCACGCGTCGCTCAGGAGCCGCGAGGACGTGCGGCGCATCTCCATCACCGTGCGCCACCGCGGCGACGACGACGGCGAGAGCGTCGAGTCCCAGGAGCCCCTGGACCGCAGCGCCTACGACGACTACTACGAGCGGCGCCGCGCGTCGGGCGACCCGGCCGAGTCCGACGACGGCGACGGCGACGGGTCGCGCGACCCGGACGACGAGCCCTACGTGGCCTGCTACGAGTGCGGGACCCAGAACCTGCTGAGCGACGTGTCCAAGGACGCGGCGCGCCGGCGGCGCGAGGCCATGGGCGCGCCCGAGCACCCGAAGACGGGGCCGACGCGCGCGCGGACCGCCGAGGAGCTCCGGCTGCTGCACCGCATCGGCTCTGGCGGCCTCGCCACGCAGCACCACGAATACCTGCGGACGCGGCGCGCGCGGACGGCCGGCGACCCGCCGGAGGGTCTGGACCCCGTGGAGTACCGCGGCGCGTACGACGAGGGGTTGATCCGGTCGCGGTTCAATATGGACCCGTCGAAGGACGACGTCCTGGACTTCGGCGTCGTCGGCGAGCCGCCGCTGACGGCGAGCCGCGAGGGCACGGCGAAGCGGGGCAAGACGCGGGCGCTCCTGTTGAGCCAGAGCCTGCCGGACATCCGGTTCTCCAGCGGCACGGGCGTGAAGATCCGCCGCACGGACGACGACAGCGGCTACTCCTACTCCTACTACAGCGCGCGGCCCCAGACGCCCACGGGCGGCAACGCGTCCGCGGCGTCGGGCGAGCCGGCGCCGGACCTGGGGTCGCCGGCGTCGCCGACGGATGTGCCGCCGGAGGACAGGAACGACGACACAGCACCAACATCGACGCTCGGCGAGGGCAGCGGCCCGCCGCCGGACGTGCTGTCCGTGCTCAAGGGCGCGAGGAGCGTCACGGCGCCGCCGCCGGCGTCGCCGCGGACGCTGGTCGTCGACGGCGCGGGCGTCGCGGTCGCGCCGCGAGAGGAGCCGCGGTTGACGGGCCGCGACGCGATCCTGACGCCGAACTGGGCCGCGGTCTACGCGGCGTCGACGGTAGAGGAGCGGTCGCCGTCGTCGTCCGTCGAGGGCTTCTCCATCGGCGCGAAGATCACGCTCCATACGTCGACCGCGTCGACCGCGGACGCCGCGGGCGCGCCCGACCCCCACGTGCCGCCGCCGCCGAAGAAGACGTCCGCGGCGCTCGTCGACCCCGAGCGCCTCCGGCGCATGGCCCACCTGCTGGCGCGGAGCGAGGTTTTGGAGCAGGAGCCGCCGCCGCGCCTCAAGGGCCCCAAGGGCCCGCTCCCGGGCATCGACGAGTGCGTCGACGCGGCCGCGGTCGCCGCGCTCGACGAGCTGCCCGCGGCGGCGCAGGCCGAGCTCTGGGAGAGCATGCACGACGCCGACGACGACGTCAACGCGTTGGCCTACGAGGAGCTGGGTCTGATGTACGACGAGGAGGCCGCGCGCGGCGCGGCGCGCGCGCCCGCGACGGCGCCCGCGCCGCGGAAGCGCAGGCCGAAAGCCAAGCCCGCCACCGCGGAGAAGCCCAACTACACGCCCCAGTACCGCAGCGCCAAGAACCGGCCGCGCACGGTCCACCTCGGGCCCCGCACGGCGAAGCGCGCCATGTTCGGCCGCCGCGGGTCGACGGCGCGGCTTTTAGACGACGAGGAGAGCCTGCACTCCACGGAGCTCCGGGCCGTCGCGTCGGCGCCCCTCATCAACACGGGGGCGGCGACGCCCGCGGCGCGCGCGCGCGACGTCGCGCGGCGCCAGCGCACGCCGTCGCCGCCGCGGACCGGGGAGACGGTCTACGGGCGGGAACGGCGGTCCGTCGACGCGGACGTCGCCGCGGCGCTCCGCCGCGTCGTCCACGACTTGCGGGTCGAGGAGGCCGCGGCCATGGCGTCCGTCGACGGAAACGACGAGCCGCGGCCGAAGCTGCCGCGGCTCGCGACGCGCTACGTCGACCCGGCGTTTTTGGCGCCGCCGGTCCCAAACCCGTCGTACGTGGACCCGCGCGGCGACGCGGCGGACAACCTGGACGACGACGTGCTCCACGCCGAGCTCTGCGCCTACGTCGTGCCCCGCACGATCTCGAAGCCGCGCCTCGACGTCGCGGACCGCGACGGTAGCCTGTCGCTCGCGAAGTCGTCGTCGACGCAGGCGCTCCGCGACTTCTCCGCGACGCGGCGCGTCCAGGAGGACCGCAAGGCGGCCCAGATCCGCGAGTACAAGCGCCGCCAATCGAAGAAGCGCATCCAGGAGAACCAGGCGAAGCGGCGCATCCGGGGCTCCATCAAGGCGTCGCGCGACGACGACGACGACGGCGCCGCGCCGCCGCCCGTCTACGAGGACCAGAACGACGAATGGACCATCAGCTCCGACGGCTCGAAGCTGTCGACGAAGCCGTCCATGGTGTCCTTCGCCGACGCGACGCCGGCGGCGGCCGCCGACGAGCCCGCGGCGGCCGCCGCCGCGGACGCGGAGCCCGCCGCGGCCGCGGCCGCGCCGCTCGCGGTCGACACGTCGCCCGAGCAGCCGACGACGGACCGCGCGCCGTCGCCCGTGGCGCGCGCGGCGTCGCCCGTGGCGCGCGCGGCGTCGCCCGCGGCGTCCGCGGCCGCGGCGCCGGCCGCGGCGGCCGCGGCGCCCGCGGCCGCGCCCGCGGCCGCGCCGCCGGCCGCGGCCGCCGCGGCGCCGGCGCCCGTCGCCGCCGCCGAGCCGCCCGCCGCGGCCCCGGCGCCCGCCGCCGCGGCGGTCACGGCCGCGCCGGCGACGGCCGCCGCGCCGCCGCCCGCGGCCGCCGCGCCCGTGTCCGCGGTGCCCGTCGTCCGGGAGCCGCGCGACCAGCGCGCGTCGCGCGCGTCGCGCGACGCGCCCGACGCCGCGAAGCGCCGGCCCTCCGTCGCCGAGCCCGGCGGCGGCGGCGGCTCGCCGGGCCGCGCGAACACGCGCCGCGCGTCCATCTCCGCGAAGCGGACGCCCCCGGCGGCGCTCGCGGAGAAGAAGCGCGAGAGCCGCGGCAGCCGCGGCTACGCCGACGACGACGCCGACGGGGACGGGCCCGTCGTCCAGCCCGTCGTCCAGGTCCGCAAGGTCGACGAGCGCCGCGCGTTGCTCCGCCGGGGCCGCAAGGACCGGGGCGAGGGCGTCGCGCTCTCGAGGAAGGACCGCGCGCAGATCGGCCGCGTCAAGAAGGCCCTCAACCCGGAGGCCGAGGCCCTCGAGTCCGCGGGGCCCCAGAGCAGCGCCATCACCGACATGGCGGCGCTCAACACGAAGCTCGAGCAGCGCTGCGCGAAGATCCACCGCATCCGCGAGTTCCAGGAGTCCCACGAGGGCGAGCTCGACATCTGGGACGACGACTAAGATTAGTAGCCGCCTTCGGGGCAGTAGTACTCGACGACGAGGCCCGCGGCGTCGTCGGGGATGGGCTTGCACTTCGCCACGAGGCCCACGAGGACGCGCTTGTGCTTCGCGGCGTAGGGCTTCCAGCCGCCGGCGGCCTTGACGCTGTCGACGAGGGTATTCGTAGCTGTGGAAGCTTGGTGCACGGCGCCAGCTCGGAGCAGGATCTTGACAAGGGTGCGACGGCAGTAATAACACGCCCAGTAGAAGGGCGAATCTCCATAAATATCCGTTGCGCGGACGTCGGCACCAGCTCGGATGAGGAGCTTGGCGCAGGCTGCAAGCTTTTTCGCCTCAGCAAGGCTTGAAAAATTACATAATAGATGCAGGGGCGTCCTTCCTGAACTCGTCTTTGCATGAACGTCTGCGCCTGCCGACAGTAAGGCTGCGGTGCATCCTACGTGGATGGGTGCATCCTGCGCCCGTCCACGCATCGCATCGTGGAGGGCTGTGTAACCGTCTTCGTCCACGGCGTCGACTAAAGCTCCGTGTTCAAGCAGAAGTTCCACTGCTGCAGTACGCCCATTTGTTGCAGCCCAATGCAAGGCAGTCCCCCCCAGTCCTTGGGCGCGCACGTCCGCGCCCGCGGCGATGAGCGCGCGTATCTCTTCTATGTCTCCGTCTTCCGCCGCAACACACAGTAACTGTTGACTATCAAGGTCCGCCATGATCCCCACGCCGCGCGCGCACGGCCGAGGCGCAGCCCGGGTCCCACCTCGAGACTCGACAGCTGCACTTGCACAGCAGTGCACTGCTACTTGCGTGCAAGTGCACGGGCAATCACGGCCGCGGGCTGTCCACAAGCCGCCTCGCGCTGGGCCTGGGCGACGCCCGCGTTCCCGGCCGCCGCGGCGGACCCAGGGCCATGGCCCGCCACTCCAAGGCGGCGAACCGCACGCACAAGAAGCGGTCGTCGCCCGGCGACCAGCAGCAGCAGCAGCTCCCGGCGGCGTCGCCGCTCTTTTTCAACTGCGAGTGCGTCTTCTCCCTCTTCCTCGTGGCGCTCCTCGCGGCGCTGCCCTTCAACATCAACGCGGGCTACTTCCGGCAGAGCCGCGAGTCCTTCGTCATGCGCGCCGAGGAGCTCTTCTCCGACGGCGCCTTCGGCACGGCCGCCGCGCTCTACCAGCGCGCCGTCGACGCCGAGGAGACGCCCGACGGCCACGTCTTCCTCGCGGAGACGCTCGTGCGCGTGGCGCGCGTGCCCGACGCCATCGCGCACTACGAGCGCGCCGCGGCGCTCTACGACGACGCCCGCGAGCGCGTCGCCGCGCTCGCGTCGGCCGCGCGGCTCCACGTCGAGCGGGGCTCCGCGGCCGAGGCCGTCGCGGCGTACGTGCGGGTCCTGGAGCTCGACCCGGGCCTGCGGTCGCCGGAGGTCGCCGACGCGCACGTGCAGCTCGCGGCCTACTCGCTGGGCGCGGGGAGCCGCGGCGGGCTCTACGCGGCCGTCGGCCACCTCCGGCGCGCGACGGAGATCGCGCCGACGCTGGCCGCGGCGCACCTGCTCCTCGCGGACGGCTACCGCGACCTCGGCTTGCCGGAGCACGCCATCGAGAGCCTGCGGAGCGTCGTCAAGTACCGGCCGCGCGACGCCGCGGGCCTGTCGGGCCTCGGCGCGGCGCACCTCGAGCTCGGCCACTTCAAGCAAAGCGTCAACGCGTACCGCAAGGCGCACGCGCTGGCGCCCGCGGCGACGGACGTCAAGTACGCCCTGGCGGCGTTGCTGGGCGAGCCCGTCGTGCCGCCGCGGGCGCCGCCGTCGTACGTCGAGGCGCTCTTCGACCTCCGGAGCCGCCGGGGCTTCCTGAGGGCGGACGCGGCGCGCGGGCCGCCGCCGCCGGGCTGGGACCTCGCGGGGTTGGAAGCTTTGCGCAACGCGAGCGACGCGCCGGCGGACGCGAAGCGCCGGAAGAAGAAGAAGGACGCGCCGCGGAGCGCGTCCGAGGCGACGGTGCTCGAGACGATCAGCGCGATCCTCACGGGCGACAAGGGCGCCGACGAGGTCCAGCGCTTCTCCTCCGTGGAGGAGGCCATCAAGGCCGTGCGCGAGAACGCGACGGCGGCGCAGCGGCCCCCGGACGCGGCCGCGGCCGACGACGCCGCGGCCGCGGCGGCGACGACCCCGCCGCCGCCGCCGGCGAACCCGAACGCGAAGGCGCCGCTGCCGCCGCTCAACGGCACGGTCCAGGACGAGCCCCACCTCTTCGCCCAGGTCCACGGCCTGCTCTTCGACGACCAGCTGCTGGACGTCGTGCTGGAGACGCTGCGGTCCGCGCTCGTCGTCGACGGCGACGCGGACGGCGGCGGCCGCTGGCTCGACGTGCTCGAGCTCGGCTGCGGCGACGGCGTCGCGGGCCAGCACCTGAGGACGCTGGCGAACCGGCTGCACTGCGTGGACCTGAGCGCGGGCGCGCTGGCCGTCGCGGAGGCGCGGCGCGCGTACGACGTGCTCGAGCGGGGCGAGTTCGTGTCCACGGCGCGCGCGCTGCTGCCCGACTCCCAGGATCTGGTCGTCGCCGTCGACGCCGTGCCCTACCTCGGCGACCTCGCGGACTTCTTCGGCGCCGTCGCGTCGGTGCTGCGGCCGGGCGGCCTCGCGATCTTCAACACCGACGTGCTCACGGAGGACGGCCTCGAGCCCGGGTCGCCGAAGAAGGCGCGCGACAAGGCCGCCGAGTCCGAGGGCGAGGCCGCCGCGGAGCCGGGCACGATTGACTACCGCTTGGCCTTCACGGGCCGCTGGCAGCACCGCGTCAAGTACGTCACGGGCCTCGCGAGGGCCCACGGCTTCGCGTCCGTGAAGCCGACGATGCTGCTCAAGGTCGAGACGCGCCTCGTGTGGAACGCGCGCGAGCAGAAGGCCGGCTGGGTCGAGCGGGGCTCCAAGGAGGCGCGCGACGCCGCGATCCGCACGGGCGTCTTCGCGTTCCGCAAGGAGGACTAGGGGGGCGGCTTACTACCGGTCCTCGGCCTCGACGGCGCGCGCCCAGGCGCGCGCGACGAGGCAGGCGCCCAAAGCGCAGCCGAGGGCGAAGACGACCCAGTAGAGCCGCGCGACGTCCGCGGCGTCCGTCGCGTCGAAGAAGTGCTCGTTGGCGACGGCCTTGCGCGGGTTTAGCAGCGACCCGACGACGGTCGCGAGCGCGCCGACGTCGCAGAGGGCGAGGACGCCGAGCCAGTGGCAGCAGTAGCCGTCGCCGCGGCAGAGCGGCACGACGTCCTCGGCGACGACCTTGGGGACCAACAGCAGCACGGCCGGGCCCAGGGCCCGCTTCAGCGACGACACGAGCGGGATGGGCTCGCCGAAGTAGAACTCGGCGAACTGGACGTCGTTGGACTCGCCGCTCAACGCGCGCTTGCAGACGCCGAGGTCGACCAACGTGAACGCCAGCAGGAGGCCCACGACGAAGAGCGGGAGCGCGAGGTCGAAGGCCGACGGCGGCTCGAGGCGCCGCGCGTGCGCGTGGCTGCTCATATTTTGCGCTTGGAACGACGAGGCTGGCGTCTACGAGGACGGGCTGCCGGCGCCTCCCATGCTGCCCTCAGGTTCAACGAGCTACAACTTGAACCAGCATTGCTTTTTCATCCGGGCGATCGAAGCCGGAGCCTGTGCGCCTCTCGTCGCAGCCCAACACCAACGTTGCGTCGCTCCTCGTCGCGCACCACCAAAAAACGACCATGCCGACGCTCCAGCAGCGCATGGTCGATAGCACGGAGCCGGCGACGCGCAAGAAGGCCATGAACGCCCTGAGTGACTTCCTGCGCGACGACCTCGAGGACCTGGCCATGCGCAAGCTCTGGCGGTCCATCTTCTTCGCCATGTGGCTCGCGGACATGGCGCCCGTGCAGACGGAGCTGGCGGTGAACGTGGGCAAGACGATCCACCGCTTCCGCGACGTCGCCGCGGCGCGGCGGTGGCTCGCGGCGTTCTGCGGCACCGTGCGCGGCGAGTGGGACCGGCTCGACAAGTACCGCGTGGACAAGTACTACATGCTGATCCGCCACGTGCTCCGGCAGGGCCTGGCGTTCTGCGCGAAGCGCGGCTGGGCGGGCGACGCCGTCGCGGCCGTCGAGGGCGCGCTCGACGCCGGGTTCCTCGCGGAGCCGCGGTACCCCGCGGGCATCAAGCTCCACTACGCGGACGTCGTCCTCGACGAGCTGTGCGAGGCGTCCGCGCCGCTGGCCGCCGCGGAGGCCTTCCTCGCGCCGTGCCTCGCGGGCCTCCGGTCGACGGACGAGCCTTTGGTGCTCCGCGTGCTCGACCGCGTCTGCGACAACGCCGCGGGCCGCTGCGCCGACGACGACGGCGCCAAGCCCGTCGCCCGGGCCGTCCAGGCCGCGGTCTACGGCATCGCCCAGGACGAGGCGACGCCCCAGCGCCACCGGTCCAAGCTCTACGCGGCCGTGAAGGCGCTCGCCGCGGCGACGGGCGAACGCGTCGCGCCGTCGAAGAAGCGCGCCGCGGACCCGGACGCGGAGGAGGACGACGACGAGGAGGACGACGAGGAGGCGAGCGCGGCGCCGGCGAAGGCGAAGCCGTCGGCGAAGCAGCTCAAGCTCAAGGCCCGGAAGCGCCTCAAGCAGAAGGCCGCGTTCTTCCAGAAGAAAAAGAAGTAAGGTTAGTGGCTCGGACAGCGGTGGAGGATCGCGTCCATGTGGACCATGAGGTCGGGCTTGACGTAGTGGAAGGCCGTCGACTGCCGGCTGAAGTACTTCTCGCCCTCGATGAGGTCGAAGCTGTACTTCGTGTACCAGTCGTTGGGCGTCTTGCGGTAGCTGAGGTGCTGGCCCGGCGTGAAGGGGTGGAACCGCTCCGCGCCCGTCGCGTCGCGCGTGTCCGTAGGCAGGAGGTGCGCGGGCCCGTTGCGGAAGCACTCCGCGACCATGACGTCCTCGAAGAAGCCGTGGAGGTGGGGCCGGCAGAAGGGCTCGTCGAAGGAGTCGTAGAGGAGCGCCAGGGACTGGCGGTTGAACGTGTAGCCGCTGCCGCCCGAGTTGAAGAGGTTCTTCTCGTTGCCGTTCTGCTTGAAGAGGCGGCCGAGGAACAGGGGCTCGCCGCGGTCGTTGCGCGCCTTGACGGGCGGCGACGCCAGGTAGGCCTTCAAATTCGACACCAGCACGAAGAGATCGTCGCCCCCGAAGTGGAAGTAGTCGAAGTCGTCGCGGTAGTACTCGTAGACGTAGCGCCAGTTCGCGCGCGTCTTCTGCCAGATGTTGTTGTACTCCTCGGGCCCCTCGTGGGGCACGCCCACGGCGCCGACGCTCTCGTCGCTCTCGTCGCTGAGGATGAGGGCGCCGTCGCAGCGCGGGAGCCACGTCTCCGACGCGGCCTTTCCGGCCGTGGAGTGGTGCTTGCTGTACGTGTAGATGACGCAGAGCACTTTCGGTAAAGTCGGCGCCTCGTAGACGGGGCTCACGTCGACCAGTTTCATGGCCTGGGCGTGGTAGGGCACGGCGCGACGGTGGGCGTTGCAGGCCGCGGCGTCGAGCGGGCCCGCGAGGTTCGCGCGGTGCCGGTACGGGTCGATCCTGGGCGCGTCGAACGGCGGCATGTCCGCCTCCTTGTAGGTCTTCGACTTGCGCTGCCAGACCGGCGGCTGCGGCGCCGCGGGCGGCGGCGGCGGCGGCGGCGGCCGGGCCGGGGCCGCGGGCGGCGGCGGCGGCGGCGGGACGACGCGCGCGGCGACGGCCGCGGCGGGCGCGGCCGGGACGGCGGGGACCGCGGCGGCGGGCGCGACCTCCGCCAGCTGCCGCGCGGCGTAGGCGGCCGAGGCCGCCGCGTTGTCCAGGCGCTTCGCCAGGGCGCACAGGGTCAGGCAAAACGTGATGAGCACGGCCATGGCGTAGAGCCGCTTCGTCGAGCGGTTGGCGTTGCCCTTCTCCGTGAAACCGTCGTCGACGTCCTCCTCGTCGCCGGCGAGCGCCCCCTCGGAGTTCGCCGACCGCGCGCGCATCGTCTTTCAGGCTGCCGCGCAGCGATCAGGATGGTGGCGTCATATGCTGGGGCAGCCTAATCAGCGGCACAGTGCAGAGCAACATCTTCGCTAGAAAATGAGAAGTAATTGAGGAAGGCTGTGGCAGCCCGCATGACCACCGAGACGGAGTCATCCATCAACGACCCGCTCCTCGTCGACGACGTCGCCATGGAGCCGCCGAAGCGCGTCGACTTGAGTGCGCACCAGGGCCTGCGGGGCCTGCTGAGCCTATATGTCATGATCTACCACTACTTTTGGTACTCGACGCTCCAGTGGGAGCTCCACGGGTCGGCGCTCATGCCGCCGTTCTTCGTGCTCAGCGGCTTCTCGCTCGCCGTCGGCTACGGGTCGAAGCCGCTCGCGCCGGGCTCCGCGTGCTGCGGCGAAGCGGCCGACGGCGACCGGGCGCTCGACTGGCGGGCGTTCTATCGGAATCGCGCGGCGCGCATCCTGCCGACCCACTACTTGATGAACGCCGCCAGCGTGCCGCTGTCGTTCCTCGGCTACGGCCTCGTGTCGAAGAACGCGCTCGTGTCCGCGGGCGTGCTGACGGCGGTCTGCGCGACGACGTGGTTCGGGCCCAACTTCGGGTCGTTCTGCGCGCCGTCGTGGACGATCTCGACGCTCTGCGGCTTCTACCTCGTCTTCCCCTGGGTCGCGCCCCGCCTGCAGCGGGCCGCGGGCTCGCCGCCGTGGTACGCGATTCTCGGGTTGGGCATGCCGGCGGGCTGCTGCCGGGTCCCGACCCCGCCGGCGGAGGCCGACGCGACGTCGCTCGCGGCGCACATGCGCCTCTGCTTCTGGGCGCAGCTCTTCTCCGCCGCCTGGTCCATCGGTCTGGGCATCGCCACGGGCATGGTGGGACCCATGGCGACGATGTGGGCCGTGCCGCGGTTCCCCGTGTTCCTCGCGGGCGCCTACGCGGGGCTCCTCGCGCTCCGGGGCGGCCCGGCCGCCGTCGCCGACGCGGGCCTCACCGCGCGGCTCTACCGCTGCGGCACGTGGGCGAGCGTGGCGGACCGGTCCGCGTTCGCCGTCGCGTTCCAGCTCGCGGCGCTGTCGGTCGTCGCGATCACGGTGACGGACGTCTACGCGGCCCTGTGGCTCCAGCTCACGCTCCCCGACACCTGGGTCGCGCTGGTCCTGGGGCTGGCGCTCGACGACGCGTCGCGGACCTACCGGATGCTCACGACGCCGGCGATGCTGTTCTTCGGGAAGATCTCCATGACGCTGTACTTGGTGCACCTGCCGGTGATGCAGTATTTCACCTTCTTCCTGCGCGGGGCCCAGCCCAACGGCTGGCGCGGCGACGTCTGGGCGACGTGCGTCTCCGACGACTACGACGACGACGAGCAGGAGGACTGCGAGGACGCCATGCGCCGCTTCTCGAGGCGGCGCCTCATCCCCCCCTGGAGCATCGCTCCGCTCGCCGTCTTGTCCGTCGTCCTCGCCGTCGCCCTCGACCCCCCCCCCCCCCCCCCCCCCCCGAGGTCCTGGTAAGGAGAGAGACCGCCGGCGCACGGAGCATGCGTGCTTACGGGGCGGTCGCTCTTCGCGCGCGCTCGCTCAGTCCTCGGGGCTCGCGAGCGTGGGGTCGATGATCTGCGGGATCTCGATGGCGGTCGCCACCTTGAGCTTCGACTTGAGCTTGAGAGCTTTCCCGTAGTGCTTCATGTTCGCGGCGAGGAGCACGTCCAGGTCGATGCCGTTGGCCTCGGCGATCGACGAGATCGTGGCGTTCTCCTCGCAGGCCAGCCACATCTTGCCGTTGTACTCGTACCTGTCCCCCGGCTGGCGCGGCGGATCCTCTTCCTCCTTCTCCTCCGGCTCCTCCGGCTCCTCTTCGACCGTCTCCTTAGACGGCTTGAGCTTGGGTTCCTTGGGCGGCCGGCCGCGCGGCTTCTTCGGCGCGGGCTCGAAGCCCTCGACCTTGTCCTTGGGCGGCCGGCCCCGCGGCTTCTTCGGCGCGGGCTCGGCGCCCTCGACCTTGGCCTTGGGCGGCCGGCCGCGCGGCTTGGGCACCTTCGGCGCGGCCTCGGCCTGGGAAACCTCCGACTCCTTGCGCGGCCGCCCGCGCTTCTTCTTCTCCACAGGAACGACGGGCGACGGCTCGTCCGACGCCGCCGCCGCCGCGGGGGCTTCCGCGGCGAACGCGGGCGGCGTGGGGGCGGCGCCCAGCGGCGCGGCGGCGGCGGGGCCGTTGTTGACGGCCAGGCACACCGCGTCGAAGCGCGCGCTGAAGGCCTGGAGGCGCCCGCGCGCGATGGAGGCGCCGGGGGTCGCGGCCGCCAACTCGACCGTCTCGATGGCCGACTCGAGCGTGACGAAGGCTTTCGATAAAAGCTCTGCCATCGGTGTCGGTGCGGCCGAACACGGATTTCAAATGGATTTCGGCAAAAAGCGCGCACGAACTTGCATTTCTTAAATAAAAAGCGGATCCAGCTTATGCTCCAGGGGACATGCCCCTCGTCGCGGGGTTCGCCTTCGCGGTCATGTCGTCACTGCCTCGCTCCGTCATCGTCGCCTTACTCAGCGTCGGGTTTGTCCTCGTCGCGGCGAAAGTTGTGGGCGCCTTTCGCGCCAAGGAGGCGCCATTTTGGTTGCGCACGGCCAAGCCCATCAAGACGCCGCTCGAGGACGACGACACGGTGGCGCTCCTCGTCGCGTCCCGCGCGCCGCGCGAGACGCACGGCGCGCTCGCGGCGGTGAGCCGGCGGCTCGCGCGGGTCGTGTCGAGCCCCGCGCTCGCGAAGGAGCGCGCGGGGGCGGGCTGGCTCGAGGGTCCGCGGAAGATGCACCGCGTCTCCGTGCGCCGCCTGAGGAGCGGGCGCTACCGCCCGGCGAAGCACATCGACCATGACGACCCGTCGCCGGGCTACCTCTTCGAGCGCGACGTCCGGCGGTGCACGCTCGTCCTCTGCCAGCTCATCGTCTCGCGGCGCGGCGCGGACCCGGACCCGCGGACGGCCCTCTGGGACACGTTCGTCGAGCTGGTGGACCTCTTCCACGGCCACCACCTCGTGAAGATGCGCATGGACATCGCGCCGGACTGGGGCGACCATCTCGTGGGCTACTCGAACTTCGGCGAGCCCCGGAACGGCCTCGGCGCGGGGTTTTCGGACCACCTCGTGCACCACGCCATCGTCATCGACTACGCCGTGCGCCACTACACGCGGGCGGACGTCGAGGACAAGAACGCGCTGTCGTTGAGCTGGTACGGGAAGCGCCTCTGCGACCTCGGCCTCCTCGGCGAGTACTACGACGAGAAGGCGCAGAAGTGGTCCATCGACGCCGACGGCTGGATGATTCGGGACCTCCTGTCCATCTGGGGCCGACACGGCGGTCCCGATGGACCGGGCCGGCCGTGCCCCGTCGACGCTCCGATGGCCATCGTCTTCGCGTACGTGGCCGTCATGACGGCCCCGAACGTAAAGGAGCACATGAAAGACCGCGACATCATGATCGGCGGCTACATGGACTTCGCCTTGACGCTCAGCTTCGTCAAAGGCACGCTCGACGACAAGATCAAGGAACTCGCGGAGGGCGAATACTACTTCGTGGACGGCCTGCGCGACCCGTCGCGGCGCCGCATGTACGGCGACCGGGCCACGGCCAACTCCCAGCTCGGGCTCTTGCGCGCGGACGCGGAGCGCCAGGAGGAGGCGGCGCGCGCGGAGACGCGCGAGCGCAAGGAGCGCGAGGAGCGCGAGGAGCGCGAACGCGAGGAGCGCGAACGCGAGGAGCGGCACGAGGCTCAGCGCAAGCTCCTGGCCGAGCGGGAGCAGGATCTCGCGCAATTCCAGCAAAGCATGAGCATGATGATGGAAATGTCCCGGAATCGCGGCCAGCAATTCGAGATTAGAGAGCTAGGGGTCGAGCCGGATCCCGAGACCGTCGCCGCGATCGAAGAGGCCCTCGCGGCCCGCCGCCACGGCCCAATGGGTGCACTCGAGGACCTCTCCTCGGACGACGAGCCGGAGGATCCCGCGGCGAACGCCGCGTGGCGAGAGATGATGGCGGAGCCCGACCGGCTCCGCGAGCACTTCGCCGGGGAGGACCTCCCCGGCGACGAGGAGCTCGAGTAGAGGAGGACTAAGATTACGCGACCCGGCTCTCGCTGACGTCGTGGGAGATGGCGAAGAGGTTCGTGCGGAACTGGTAGGCCGCGAAGGTGTGCGCGTCCGGCGTCCGGAGCGCCGCGTCGATGTGGTAGATGGGCTGGGCGTCGAGCCAGTCGAGGACCCGTTTCGCCGTCGCCGGCCGCAGGAGCGACGCGGCGGCGCTCAGGTAGAGGATGCGGCCGTCGTGCCACTCGCCGTCGAGGGACGCGGCGTCGCAGTCGCCCGCGGCGACGCGCGAGGACCCGAAGAGCGAGCCGTCGTCGGGCGCGCGTTTGACGTACCAGTCCTCGTTGACGCGGTCCTGCTCGCAGATGGACTCGTGGGCGTTGAGCGACGCGTAGGCCCAGTCCGCCGGGAGCGACGCGGCCGCGCGGTCGATCGCCGACGCGTCGAAGCCGTCCGCGAGGACCGCGTCGTCCTCGAGGAAGACGTAGAGGCCGTCCGGGTCGTCGTCGGCGTGGGCCGCGATGCGCTCGAAGGCGAGGTAGTGGGAGAGGAAGTTGCCCACGGTGTGCGCGGCCGTGCGGCCGCTCGGCGGCTCGCCGTCGCGGTCCTCCCGGAGCGGCTTGGCCGCGAAGCGCCGCGTCCGGTCCGAATCCAACACGTCGGCGACGGTGTCGCCCTCGACGCAGGCGAAGCGCTCGTGGGGCACGCCGAGCTTCGCGAGCGCGGCCTCCTGGAGCGCGCGCCGGTCCTCCGCGGCCGCGCAGTTGTTGTAGAAGATCTTCCGCACGTGCGACGCCGGCGCTTGACCGCGGGGCAGCGCCGCGCTAAAATGGCCCCCGGCGTCGCACAGACTCACGACGCGCCCGAGCGCCGCCGCCGAGCAGCCGCCGTCCTCGATGCGCGTCGCCGACCGCGCCTTCGGCACGACGGCTTCGCACTCGTCGCTCCCGGCGCAGAAGGAGCACCACGCGTGGTGGTCGCAGACCGGGTAGCCCGCCGCGTTCCGCGGGTCGATGCGCTCCGACCGCTCCGGCTCGTCGAGGCGGTAGCCGACCATCGGTCTGCACGTATTCCGGGCGGCGGGATCCGCGGCCGCGGCCGCGAGCTCCGAGGATATCGTCGCCCCGGACGCCAGCATGGCCGCCTCGACGTCCGCGCAGGTCGCCGGCAGGTCCGCGAGGTGGCGGTAGGCGCAGAGCGCGCCCTCGCCCGCGGCGCACGCGTCGCCGCAGAGCGTCTCGCACCACGGGCTCTGGCACTCGACGGAGCACATGGACCGGTCGACGGTGCCGCACTCCTCGGGCACGATGGACGCGTCGTCGTCGAAGTCGGCGCAGGACCACGCCCCGTCCGCGGCGACGGCGAAGCTCGTCGCGTCCCAGGTGGCGCGCGGCGGCGACAGCGTCGAGCCCAGCAAGACCACGCCCAGGGCGACCATGAGGAAGGTCGCTCGTTTCAGCAGCGACGCCGTGAGGCGCGCCTCGGCGGCGTCCTCGGACTCCGGAGGGTGCGTGCCGTAGTGTGTGCCCATGGCGGCGCGCGGATGGGGGACAGAAAGGCTGCCCGCGTTTGATGTCGACACTTCTAAAAGGGTAACTTTGCCTTGGCCTGGCTGCAATCGAGGTGCACCTTGTGGCAATGGGTCGAGTTGTTCCCGCAGCATGAGTCGAGCAGGCTCATAATCCGCCATGCCCTGAGTCGAGCAGGCTCATAATCCGCCATGCCCTGGTCTTGCAAAGTATGCACCGTGATCGTGGACATCGATACCTTCTTGTGCTGCAACGTCTGCGGAACGCCGCGCGAATTTGAGACGAACAACAAGCGCCCGCGCGACGAGCCGGTCGAGCCGCCGGCAAAAGAGCGCAAGCTCGAGGACGTCGCACCGCCGCCGCCGCCGGCAGCAGCGCCGCCGCCGCCCGCAGCAGCGCCGCCGCCGCCCGCAGCGCCGCCGCCGCCGCCCGCAGCGCCGCCACAACCGCGCGCGGCGCCGGGCCCGCGGCGAAAGTACGTCGTGCTCCTCATGGTCGAGGGCGGCGACGCGGAGCACGCCGCGTACCTCGCGCGCTGCGAGCGGGCGTGCGACGCCGCGATCCACCGCCACTGCTTCCAGATCCGGGACACGCACCATTTCACGATCGTCGGCGGCGACTGGACCGACGCCGAGGCGGCGAGCGTCCGCTTCGCGTCGCCGCCGCCGCTGCCCGCGCGCGTGCCCCTGACGCACCACAAGCCCTGGAAGAGCTGCCTGGCGCTCGGCGTGGACGACGCCACGGCGGCGACCGTCGAGGACGTCGCCGCGCGCCTCGCGGTCCCGGCGCGCGCGCGGTTCACGACGACCGCCGCGAGGCTGCACCTGTCGCTCTACCGCGGCCGCGGCCGCGGCGGGGCGCTGGCGAAGCAGATGGGCGCCCTCCGGGGCGCCGCCGGCGGCGGCTACGGGTCCGTCGTCGCGTCGCGAGGTCGTCGGCGCGGACTACGCGGCGTCGCGGACCGTCGAAGTGACCGTCGCGTCCTAAGACAGCACCGCTTAGCGACGGCCGGGGCTGCGGTGTTTCGCGCGCCGCCGGTCGCCGGGTCGGGGGTGCGGCGGCCGGGCCTCACGAGCCCTCGGGGGTCTTCTCCTCGTCGCCGTCGACGCGGACGACGGGCGACAGCGTCACGCCGCCGTGGCCCCGGTCGAGGGGCGCGTCCGCGAAGGTCACGGAGCGCCGGCCCATGCTCTCCGGGTCCGGCGAGTACCTCCGCGGGTCGTCGAGGGCGTAGGACCGCCTCCCCGGCGGCGGCGACGGGTCGTCGGCGGGCGCCGCGGCCGGCGCCGCGGGCGCCGCGGCCGGCGCCGCGCGCCCCGGCAGCAGGTGGTCGTGGACCGCGCGCAGGAGCGCGTCGTTCTGGCGGCGCATGGCGTCGTGGTCCTCCTTGAGCTCGCGGATGATGTCGAGCATCTCGCGCTCGCGCTCCTGCGACTGCCGGACCTGGGCAGCAAAAGGGTGATTCAACGTCGCTTCAAGGTGAGTGTTCCGCGCGCGTCCGTTCTCGAAAAAGCATCCACGCTTCGAGACCGTTCCGAGAGATGATCGCTCGTCCAAAAATCAGCCGAAACGAGTGGAAAACGGCCGAGATATGAGCCTTTGAAGTTGGGAATTTCGCACCCTTTTGCTGCCCTGTGCCGGACCCAGTCGTACATCGCGTTCGACTGCTTCTCGTACTGCGTCGGCCGCGCGCGGCCCTGGGACTGGGTGTGGAGCTCGAGCACGCGGCGGAAGCGCGCCAGCAGCTTCAGCGACACGCCGGAGTCGCCGTGCTGCGCGCTCTCCTTGAAGCCGTACGCGGAGCCCGTCTGCGCCTTGACGATGAGCAGGCTCATGTTGCGCATGAGCGTGTGCTTCTTGCCCGGCGACCCGCCGACGACCTTGGGGAAGACCTTGAGGGACCCCAACCGCTGCGTCGCGAGCTTGGCCCGCTCCTCGAGGGGCGGACGCTTCCTCCGGACCTCCCAGGGCACGTACGGCGCGTACCACGGCGGCTTCACGGCGTCGTCGCCCCAGGTCTTGGCCTGGACGAACTGGGTGATGACCTCGGCGGCCAAACCCCGCACGCGCTGGTGGTTCGCGTGCGAGTCGGCGTACTCGTAGACCTTCTCCTGCGACGACCCGAGCTGCATCTCGTCCGCGACGACGCCGATGAAGAGCGAGATGAAGAGCGTGAAGGAGAGCACGCAGATCGACGCCGTCAGGCGGCCCAGGTGCGTGATGGGCGCATAATCCCCATACCCGACGGACGTCATCGTCACGAAGACGAGCCAGAACGCGTTCGACCAGTCCGCGGACGACGTCTCGAGGTCGCCGTCGAGCGTCAGGCTCCGCTCCCAGAGCCGGATGTTGTAGGCGCCCCAGCACGTCGTCCAGAACAGGCCCAGGCCCAGGCTCATCATGGGGCTCCGCCGGATGATGCACTTGATGACGAACGAGTGGTTGATCGTCACGTGGTTCAGCGATCCCACGGCCATGACGTTCTCGTCGTCGTAGTAGGACTGCTCGCAGATGACGCGCACGAGGATGTAGAGCCGCAGCACCAGCAGCGCGTTGAGGTTGTCGAGGGGGTAGTGGGCCTGGTGCTCGTCGTTGACGAAGCCGACCTCGAAGCGCCACCGCGCCGTCGGGGGCACGTGCGCGAGGTGGATCAACACCTCGCAGAAGAGCTGGAATTTCGTGGGCGGCCGCTCGACCTTGCAGCGCCGCTGGTAGCGGTAGCGCACGAGCACGACGACGGCCGAGATCAGGCTCACGAGGCTCACGAGGGCCTTGAACGCCTCCGTCCACCGCGTGCTCTCCCAGTCCGTGCCGTGCCAGCCGAGCTCGATGGACATGACGCTGCAGGCGACGGCGGCGGCGTCGAGCGCGAGGATGTAGCAGTTGATGTCCTGGACGACGTCCCGCGGCAGCTTCACGGGCTTGCCGTTGATGTACTTGACCATCTCCTTGTTGACGCGCCGCGCCGACACGGTCACGTCCGCGATCTTCATCGTCCCCGTGCGGTCCCCGGTGCTGCCCCCGTGGCCCCCGCCGCCCCGCCGCGCCGGCATGGTCCGGTTACCGGGGTGGTCCGCGGGCGGGCGCCTCGGCGCGCCGCCGGAGAGCGAGCGCGCGCGCGTCGAGGCCGGCGCGCCGCTAGTTCACGGGACGCCGCGCCATGGACGGCTCGATGTGTTCCAAGAGGGAGGTCGCACGCGAGGAAGCTGCAGCGCGCGCGGCTCCGCGGCGCCGGAGAGGTCCGGCTCCGGCTCAGCGCGAGGCCGACATCTCTGAAGCTGCCCAGCGCTTCCTCAGAGGCGAGCCTCAACCCATATGGTTATATCAAGAGCGTGCAAACTACAACGTCTACCAATCGCGGTATCCACTGCGATTTTCGGTCGGGGCTGTGACATCATAATCGCAGTGGGCTTTTGGAAAGCTCGGAGTCCGGGCAGCGTCGACCGGTCTCGTGCCGCCGGTGCTGCGCAGTCGAAGCCCGGATCACAATGGCCTCGACCTTCGTCAAGGTCGTCGACGACGGCTACGCGAAGCTGCCCGCCGAGGAGGCCTTCCCGCTCGTCAAGGAGAGCACGCCGCTGCTCCGGCGCGAGGGCCTGAGCTGCGCGCGGAGCGTCCTGTCGCGCGGCTTCGGCCTCGGCGTCCTCGTGACGACCGTCGTGCTCCTCTGCACGCCGCTCGTCAACGTGCGCCACGGCGGCCACGGCGGCCACCACCAGGGCGGCGACCGGCGCAAGTACTGCGTCGCGCACGCCGCGTACGGCATGTACGTGCCCGTGGCCGAGATCTCGCGCAAGAGCAAGGAGGCCTACGCGGCGAAGAACGGCTACCGCTTCGTCGAACTTCTGGGCCACAAGAAGGAGGACTTCGTCGCGACGCACTGCCCGGAGCTCGTGTCGCAGATGGTCAACGACTACTCGTGGACGACGCCCGTCAAGGTCTGCGGCATGTGGGCCGTTTTGCGGGATTCCTGCGACTACGTGCTCTGGACGGACGCCGACGCCGTCATCGTCGACGCCGAGGTGTCCATCGAGCGGCTCATGGGGCTCGAAAAGTCGCCGTACTCGCGCGAGCTGCGGAGAGACGCGGGCGCGGTGCTGCCGGCCGTCTACCCCGAGGAGACGCAGGACATCCTGCTCTTCCTCAACCGGGAGTGCCCGGGCTACAACCACACGATGGCCCCCGGCGACTGCGGGCGGCCGCGCGACTTCGCGAACTGCGTCAACATGGGGAGCCTCGTGCTCAAGAGCGGCGCCTTCGCGGAGACGTTCCTCCGCCAGCAGCTCACGATGGCCATCTTCAACAACGACTTCCTGACGCAGAGCCCCTGCTCGACGGTGGACTTCGACTCCGGCATCGAGGACTGGGACCAGTGCAACTTCCCGCACAAGACGGAGCAGTGCACGCTCGAGTGCCTCTACCGCGTCCAGCCGACGTACTTCAACAGCACGATCTGCAAGAAGGCGACGGCCGCCGAGGACTACCTCACGGGCGTGTTGCTCGAGGACCGGTTCCAGCAGCAGGTCTACGGCGGCAACACGACGGGCAACACGACGAAGCTCATGGACCGCTTCAAGGAGAGCGAGCTGATGCCGTCCTACGACGGGTCCCTCGTCTTCAACTGCATGGGCGGCAAGCACGACGCCAAGCTCACCTGCGTCCGCCAGGCGACGATGCACTACTGGCCCGAGGTCGCCGACGCGGTCGCGGCGCTCTAGGCTAAGCCCTAGCTCATGTCCTTACGCTTCCGCGAGAGCGCGGCCTTGAGCGAGTCACGCAGGCTCGCGGCCGCGTCCGAGTTCGCCGCCGTCGACGCGGGCGGCGGCGGCCGCGAGAACGCGTGCGGCGGCGCGTCCGCGCGGAGGCCGCCGTTCGGCGGCCGCGAGAACGAGTGGGGCGGCGCATCCGCGCGGAGGCCGCCGCCGTTCGGCGGCCGCGAGAACGAGTGGGGCGGCGCCTGGCCGTACGCGGGCGCGTCCGCGCGGAGGCCGCCGTTCGGCGGCCGCGAGAAGGCGTGCTGGTAGGGCTGCTGCGGCGGCGCGTAGCCCTGGGGCGGCCCGTTCCACTGCTGGCCGTAGGGCTGCTGCTGCCGGTGGCCGTTCCACTGCTGCTGCTGGCCGTAGGGCTGGCCCGGGAACTGGTGCTGGCCCTGGAACTGGCCCTGCGGCGGGAACTGGCCCTGGGGCGGGTACTGGCCCTGCGGCGGGAACGGCGGCCGGCCGCCGAACTGGTGGGGCCGCAGCAGCGGGTGCGGCGCGGCGCCGAAGTCGCGCGGCGGGCGCGGCGCGCCGCGCGGCGCGGCCGCCATGGCCGCGTGGCGCTGGTCCTGGCCCGCGTGGTAGCGGATCATGCGGCCCGCGGACTGGAGGTCCGCGAGGCGCATGCGCGGGTGCTTGCGCGCCTCGCCCGTGTCGCGCATCTTGCCCGCGGCCTCGCCCGGCTTCCAGACGGCGTCGCGCTCGCGGCCCTCGCAGCCCGTGAGGCCGCCCTCGGACGTGTCCGGCGACGGCCCCACGGGGCGGCAGAGGTGGGGCGCCAGGTCCGCCGGCTCCGGGAAGGCGAGGTAGGGCGGCTCGTCCGGGAGCTTGGACAGGTTCAGGAAGGCCACGGGGAAGGGCGGTCGGGCGTGGCCCGCGCCGGCGGCGGCGAGGCCGAGCCGCGTCGTGTTCCGCGCGCGCTCCCCGTCGTCGAAGGTCGCCGCGACGGCGTCGATGACCGTCGTGAGCTTGCGCTCGTCGAGGAAGGGCAGCAGCGCGACCCACTCCCACTGGTGCTTGCGGCCGTTGGGGTCCATCTTGATCTTCGTCGGGAACATCAGTTCCAGGCCGCGCTTGCCCACGAGCCCGCGCGCGGTCGCCGCGGCCGCGCGCACGTCGTCGGACGCGTGCTCCACGTCCAGACCCATGACCAGCCGGCACGCCTCCGGCAGGCAGTGGGCCGAGCCCGGCGGGATCACGGCCAACAGCTGCGCGAGGGGCTTGAAGGGCTCGCCCGCGGCCTTCTTGTCCCAGAACGGCGGGCAGAGCGGCGCGTAGGCCGCCAGGTCGCAGGCGAAGGGCGCGTAGTGGCGCTCGTAGTAGTAGACCCAGGACGCGCAGCCGCTGTAGTAGTAGGAGAGCACCCACTGCAGACCGCGCCAGTATTCCCGACACACCTCCTTGACGGCGCGGTCGTCGGCGTCGAGCTTCACCTTGTAGTAGCGCTCGCGCCAGCCCGGCCCCTCGCCGAGGCCCACGGCGTCGTTCTCGTGCGACCCGTGCTTCTGCGTCATCTCCGCCGCGAGGCGCCGCTTCACCTCCTCCATGAACTTGTCCGCGACGGCCGCGTCCGATTCGCCCGCGTCCGCCGCGCCGGCCGCGCCGCCGCGCGGGAACCGCGCCTGCACGAAGGCCGGGCCCTTGGCGCAGCGGATGCGCCGGTCGGCGCCGTCGCCCTCGGAGTTGTGGGTCATGCCAAAGTCCTCCGCGATGGCGTGGACCTGCTTGCGGTCCCGCGACGACAGCGTCGCTTCCAACAACAAATCCGACGCGTCGGACCGCGCGAAGTCCAATAGCCGGTCCCGCAGCCGCTCGTCGGCGCGCTCCGCGGGCACGTGGTCGCCGTGCTTGAACTCGCAGGCGTCGCCGAACTTGCAGTGGCCGCGGCGCGTGAACTCCGCGCACTGCGTGTCCCGCTTCGGCAGGAGCTCGCGCTTCTTCCGCTTCGCGCGGCGCTCGAAGATGGGCGCCTCGACCTCCGCGAGGGCCGTCAGGTACTGGGCGGCCTTGGACGGGATGATCGTGCCGCCGTTGGTCAATAAGGCATCCCCCAGCTTCGCGCAGTCGCCCTGGCGCCGCCGGTACAACTCCAAGATCACGTCGAGCGCGCCCTCGCGGATGTCGAACGACGGCAGGTGCGGCAGGAAGTCGTTGCCGCAGAAGAAGCAGAGGAACACGAAGTCGTCGATGACGCGCTCGACGTAGGTCGCGTAGTCCATGCCGCCCTCGCGCGCCGCGGCCGCCGCGAGGGGCCCGCAGCCCTCGGCGAGCGACGCCTTGAGGTAGCCCCGGAGCACCCGGATCTGCACGAGGTGGAAGCCGTGGGGCGCCGCGTCCGGGAACTCGTCCTCGTCGGCCACGAGCGCCGCCGCCTCGTTCCCGAAGGCCGCCGCGGCCGCGTCGTCGCACTCCGGCGCCTCCCACTTCATCCGCTTCCGCAGGACGAGAAAGTTCTCCTCGTGCAGCGCGAGGCTCAGCATGATCAGGTCCGCGTCCTCGCCGACGATGCAGTGCTGCGTCGCCGGGTCGTAGCCCTCCTGCTGCCGCAGCGCGCGCACGTAGGAGATGATCTTGTGCTCGCCCTCGCCGGGCACCGTCGCGTCGCTGAGCAAAAACGAGATGTGTTTCCACCGCGGGTGGCTCCGCGCGCGCCGCGCGCAGTAGGCCCGCAGGAAGTCCGCGAGCTTGCGCATGAACTCCGTGCCCGGCGTGATGACGTTGTGGTCCCACTTGGCCGCCTTCTTCTCCGGCGCGGGCTGGCCCGTCGCGGCGAGCTCGTCGCGGAGCGCGTCCTCCGCGGCCGCGGCCTCGGCGCGCTCCTGCGCGGCGACGTAGCGCCGCGTGCGCTGCTGGTTCATCTTCGCCCGCGGCGCCACGCCGTCGAGGGCGAAGTACACGAAGGCCGTCGGCCGCATGAGCTCCATGAGCCGGTCGAGGTGCGCCTCGATTCTCCGCAGCATCTCCTCCTCGGACTTGGGCTGCGGCTGGCCGTCCTCGGGGTGGCAGCAGGGGTGCACGATGCCGTTGAGATCGAGATAGAGGTGGTCGCAGCGCTGTACCGGTTGGCGCCCCTCGGCCGCCGCGTTGGCGTAGGCGCGGTCCAGGGACTCGCCCTCCATGACCTCGTGCATCATCGTCGGGTAGCGCTCCCGGAGCCACTGGAAGAAGGCGGGGACGCCCATGGTGGGCTCGCGCTGCTCGCGGGCGCCTTTGTCCGGGTTTTGGTGCTTGCGTTGCTACTTGTGCGGCGCTTTATTGGTGCAAGGTCATCATCGCTCCATGCGCGCGCTGGAGATGCTGGAGAGAGCGGCATCTCCGGCTTGGTCTCTCGCGAGCAAGGCCTGTGGCTGTCGTCGCCGGCCGTCGTCGGGCGCCCCGTGTGCAGGGGCCCTCGCGCGCCCTTGGCTGCGCCCGAGCGCCAGCGATGTCCAATGAATTCTGGCTCCTGACGGTGCCCAACGAGGGCCGGACGCCGGAGCAGACCTTCGAGCGCCTGCGGCGCTACACGGACGAGTTCAGCAAGGGCTACCTCGTCCAGATCCCGTCGCTGACCGTGGGCACTCTCGACAGCCTCATGGCGCTGAGCGACGACATGGAGAAGGTCGACAACAGCATCGAGGTCGCGGTGCGGAAGATCGAGCGCCAGTACGCGGAGATCTGCGGCGGCAGCGGGAGGACGCGCGAGCCGCTGCTCATCGACGCCGTGCCCGTGGAGCGCTACCTGCCGTCCTTCGTCTGGGAGCACGCCAAGTACCCGCACCGGCGCGCGCTGCCGGAGCTCGTGGGGTCGCTGCGGTCGTGCGTCGGCGCCATCGAGGACGAGCTCAAGCACCTGACGATCACGTACGCGGAGAAGACGCAGAAGCTCGCGAGCCTGAACCGGGGCGCGGCGGCGACCAAGGGCGCCAAGGCGTCGCTGGCGCTGAGCCCGCTCGAGGACGTGCTCCGGCCCGAGCATCTGGAGGGCGTCGAATTCCTCGACACGGAGTATCTGGTGACCGTCGTCGTGGCGGTGCCCAAGCCCAAGGAGGCCCAGTTCCTCGAGACGTACGCGTCCATCGCGTCCGACGTCGTGATTTCGGACGGCGCGGCCTGCTCGCCGGCCGTGCCGGGGTCCGCGACGAAGCTCACGGGCGACGCCGAGGCGTGCCTCTACGCGGTGACGCTCCTCAAGGGCCGGCGCGCGCCGGGCAAGTTCGAGGGCGACGCCTGGGCGCCGGGCGCCTTCGTCGACTTCGTCCAGGCCTACGCGGCGGCGGCCAAGGCGCTCCAGTTCCAGCTCCGGCCGTTCTCCTACGACGCGGAGCGCGTCGCGCGGAACGAGTCCGAGCGCAAGGCGCTGGGCGCCGAGGTCGACCGCCTCCACGCGTCCATCGTGCGCTGGTGCAAGGCCCACTTCGCCGAGAGCTTCGTCGCCTGGATGCACCTCAAGGTCATCCGCGCGTTCGTCGAGTCCGTGCTCCGATACGGGCTGCCCGTGGACTTCGTCACCGCGCTCCTGCTGCCCCTGAAATTCCGCGAGCCCCAGCTCCAGGCCGCCCTCGACAAGATGTTCAGCCACCTCACGCGCGACGACGCCCGCGGCCTCGTCGAGGACGACGAGAAGGTCGGCGAGTACTACCCCTACGTCATCCAGAAGTCCGCCGCGCTCCTCGCGTAGCCGCCCCGCGCCGTCTTTGTCTCGCGTAACGCCGAGAGGACCGAATCGGGGGGTGTTGTGGTCCCGAGGGGGGGGCTGTCCATGCAACTTCGGGTCAAGGTCACAGCATCTTGAATCAAGCGCTCTCAGAGGCATGGAGGCTCGCGCCTTGAAAGGCCGCCGCTGAACGACCGCGCCGTTGAACGTCCGCGCCGCTGAAACCACACACCATGGCGGGCCACGTGCTCGAGCGGAGCACGGTCAAGGACGTCGCGGACGTCATGATGGGCTACCCGTCGCGGACGTTTACCAAGGTCGGCGCGCGCTGGCGCGTGTCCTCCGCCGTCGAGCGGCGCGAGCTGCGCTGGGCGCGCTACGGCGCCGTGTCCGGCCGGCGCGCGCTCGACGCGCTCGCCGCGGGCGCGACGCGCGTCGACGCGGCGCGCGGCTTCGTCGCCGCCGTCGGGGCCGCGGCGGCCGCGCGGGGCCGCGGCGCGGCCGCGCGGTCGGGCGCGTCGCCCGGCGTCCTCGCCGGCGGCGGCGAGATGTGCGGCGCCTTCGCGGCCTATTGCGACGCCTACGTGCGCGACGTCGAGGGCCTCGCGGCGGACTGGCGCGACAGGCCGGGCGCGACGCTCGTCGCCTTCGAGGCCGCGTGGGCGCCGACGCTGCGCCGCGGCGCCGCGGTCCGGGATCTGGTCCGGCGCGCCGCGCGCTACGACGGCGACGCGCTGGACCTCGACGCGACGGCGCCGCGGGCTTTAGAAGCGCTCCACTACGCCGCGGCGGCCCGGGGCGTCGGCGGCGCGCCGGACGCGGCCGGCGCGTGCCGCGCGTTCCGCGACGTCGCGGAGCCCTACGTCCGCGCGGTCGACGGCGCGCTCCGCGGCGGCGCG
>NW_008705562.1:1556529-1583592 GCF_000186865.1 Aureococcus anophagefferens
GCCGCGCGTGCTGCGCGCGTTCGACGCGGCCGCGCGCGCCTACGACGGCGCGGACGCGCCGTTCGACGGCGCCGCCGCCGCGGCGCGGCTCTGCGCGCGCCACGACGCCACGTTCTCCGACCGCGACGGGGCCCGCGACGACGGCGAAACGGCGCGGCGCGTCGGCGGCCACCTCGAGCGGGGCGACGAGGCGCCCGCCGTCGAGACCGCGGCGAACTTCGCGGCGGCCGCGCGGCGGTCCGCGGCGCGCGCGGCCGCGTTCCTCGCGGGCCGCCGCCAGAGCGGCGCCGCGCGGCGCTGCGCCGCGGGCCTCGCCGTCGACGTCCGCGCGGCCGCGGCGGCCCACGTCGCGCGCGCGCTCGAGAAGCACGTCGCGACGGACCTCGGCGCCGCGCGCCTCGACCTCCGCGCGGCGCTGAGCGGCGCCGTCGACGAGGACGACGCGGCCGCGCGGCGCCGCGCCTACGTCTTCGACGAGGACCGGCCGAGCCTCGCGACGGCCGCGCTGCTCAACGAGCCGCTCCGCTCGGGCGTCGGCGCGCCCCTCGAGCGCGCGCTCGAGGACGCGGACCGCTTCTTCGACGGCGACGTCGCCGCGTTCCCGCCCTTCAAGGCCGCCGTGACGCGGGCCGTCGCGAACCTCGCCGCGGCCCTCGACTCGGACCCCCGGTCCCCGTCCCTCCGGGGCCTCCTCGCGGACCTCGACTGGGACGGCCGCTTCTTCGTCGAGGAGCCGCCGCGGCTAAGTTAGTCGAGCCCTGATACAAGTCGTGCGATGTGTTAGGCGGCCGCCGTGGGCGTGCGGCGTCCCTAGTGCTTCTTGTTCATGGCCTCGGCGAGGATGCCGGCGGAGGCGAGGCAGACGCCGGACCAGCCCTGGAGGTTGAGGGAGTGGCCCTTGAGGACGATGGAGAGGAGGACGGAGAAGATCTTGCGCGTCGTCGTGACGGTCGTGCACACCAGGGGATCGAAGTGCGCGATGGTAAAGAAGATGAACGACTGGCCGATGGCGGAGCAGGCGCCGAAGCGGAGGATCTTGGCCCAGATCTCCGGGTTCTCGAGGCAGAACGCGAGGCCGCGGCTGACCTCGCCGCGCGTCAAGGCGAAGGCCGCGGCCGTCGCGAGCATGTAGGCGTTGGTCCAGAACATGTAGTCGTAGGGCTTGGGCTTGATGCCCCGCGCCGCCGTCGCCGTCTTGACGCGCTTCTGGATGCCGCCGGTGACGCCGTCGAAGACCAAGGACGACGCGATGAACGCGAAGCCGAGCGCGGAGGACGCGGCGCCGGCGCCCTTCTTCTTCGACAACGAGACGACGGCCGTGCCGGCGACGATCATGGCGACCTGGGCGTACTGGCGCAGGCTGTACGTCGCGCCCCCCAACAACAGCGACCCCGCCATGACCGGCACCATCTTGCCGCTCTTCGCGAGCGTCGCCACGGGGAAGCTCACGCCGTTGGCCAAAGCCGCGTTCGTGCAGTACTTGGCGAGCACCTGCGACGCGCCGCTCAGGGCGAAGAGCTTCTGGGGCAGGCCCTTGGTGCCGCTCGTCGCCACGAGGCCGCCGAAGCCGACGGCGACGTTGCACAGCGCCTCGAGCACCTGGAGGAACCAGACCTCCTTGAACTTGCCGCCGTCGGCGCTCACGTAGCGGAACACGTCCTCCTGGAGCGACCCGTAGTAGAGGAAGGCCGCGTAGATGCCGCCGGCGCCGAAGAGCAGCTTCAGCGTCTCCGTCGGCGGCGCCGCGACGGCGGCGCCGCCCGTGACGGCCGTGGCCTTGCGCGGCGCGAGGGACGAGGCCTTGGGCGTCGGCGCGAGCTTGCCATTGGCGGCGAGCGCGGTGCACGCGAGGACGGCGAGGCGGAACATGCTCTTCAGCCGGCGATCTCGATGGCTGCTGGGGCTCAACATCAAGGAATCAATGCGGCATCATCGGCATCGCGGACGTTGTGGCTCTTCGCCTCGCGCTGGTGCCAGTGGTGGCCTTGCTGCGCCGTGGCAACAGCGCGAGCCACGCCAGCACAGCAGCGATGGACCGCTCCGTGGACCTCTACATCAACTACGTCGGCGAGCCCGAGCTGACGCTGAAGATGACGCTCAAGCTGGCCAAGTGGGGCCCCAGGCCCTGCGGCGCGCTCGTCGCCGCCTTCGCCAAGTCGGCGCGCGGCAAGGTCGGCGAGCTGGACGCGGCGACGCTGGCCATCGAGCGGGACGGCGCCGCCGTCGCGCCGGCGACGCCCGTCGCCGACCTCGTGCGGTCGGCGAAGGCGCTCCACGTCGTGCTGCGACCCGCGGCGCCGCCGGCGGCCGCGAAGGCGCCGCGGCGGCGGCGGCTCGCGCCGGAGCCGGCGCCGGTGAAGGTCGCCCTCATCTGCCAGCTCAAGGACGCGTCCGTGCGGCTCAAGTCCTTCCTCGACTACCACCTCGCGCTCGGCTTCCGGCGGATCTATCTCTATTTCGACGACCCGTCCGAGGCGGACGACGTCGAGTTCGCCGAGTCCTACGGCGGCGACCGCGTCGACGTGCGCGTGCGCGACGCGGCCCTGCTGCGCGAGTGGGCGGCGCTCCGGGGCTGGGACCGCCTGAAAAAGTTCGCGGGCGGCGACGTGCAGGTGCGCCAGATGCTCAACGCGCTGCACTGCCTCGCGCGGGCGAAGGCCGACGGCATGGACTGGCTGCTGCACGTCGACAGCGACGAGCTCTTCCACCCGGGCCCCGGCGAAACGTCCATTTTGCCCCACTTCCGCTACCTCCAGGACTCGGGGTGCCAGCTCTTTACGTACTACAACTTCGAGTCCGTGCCGCGGACGCCGCTCGAGGGCGGCGAGCGCGACTGCTTCCGGACGGTCACTGTTTTCAAGCGGTCGCGGTGCCTCACGCCGGCGACGGCCGCCGCGGACAAATGTTTGGAATTTTGGAAGTCGCGGTCGCCGATGAAGGACCTCTTCCTCTTCTACCAGAACGGCAAGTCGGCCGTGCGCTGCGACTGCGACGCCGTGCCCGTCTCCGTCCACGTCTGGTCGCCCGTCGACAAGCGCCTCCTCCACGCCCTGGGGCGCACGAACGACCACCGGAACCAGGGCATCGACTACGACGGCTCCGTGCAGTGCCGCGTGCTCCACTTCGCGTGCACGGACCCGAAAATGCTCTGGCGCAAGTACGACACGCTCGGCGACTTCCCCAACGCCTGCGTCGCCGACACGGTCGAGCACGAGAAGCTCATGTTCCACTGCGTCTGCCGCGACGCGTACGTGAAGCACCGCGGCGACGACGACCGCGGCGAGGCCGCGCTCGCCGACCTCTTCCGCCGCTCCGTCGCCCTCGACGACGACGACGAGATCGAGGCGCAGATCGCCGCGGGCGTGCTGGAGCGCGTCGACTTTATCCCATTTTGAGCCGCATGTTGCAGTTTGAGGGGGGGAATTGGCCAAATTGGCCGGATTGGCCGCGTCGGACGTACGCCGTCGGACGGCAGCCAACCGCGATCGGACGATCGGACGAAGAGCCAACCGCGATCGGACAAGGACGAGGCCATTGGACGAACCCGCGGCCATTGGACGCGACCCCCGGCCATTGGACGTAAAAGACATCCATTGGCTACGATCTCGCGACGTTGTGGGCAGCGTCTGGGGCAGCCCGCTCGCGAGCGGCGACGGCCCGGAGCGCGTCGATTCCATGGGAGTGGCCAACGCCGCCCTCCCACCCGCCCAAGACCTCGACGCCGATGAACCAGAACTTCCGATCCGCGGACTGCCGCCGTTCTGCAGACATCGATCACTGCGACTGCGGCGCGCGTCCCCACCCGATTTTTGCAGCTCCGGATTTATACGCCTTCACAGGACATGGGAACAACACATCATCTCTGTGCGGTCGCCCTACGGCTGACTTGGGTTCGAATTTCTCCCACGCGCGCGACGACGACGACGGCGGCGGCGGCGGCGGCGGCGGCGGCGGCGGCGGCGGCGGCCGACCGACCGACCGACCGACCCCCAAAAGTAGGTTGCAAGGGCTTCGCCGGGGACCCGAAGGGACTCGCCCGGCACCTCCCCTAAGCCCCAATATTTTTTTTTTTTAATTTTACCCCCCGTACCTTGGCGCTCGAGACGGCCTCTCCGGCTGGTAGTCCTCGTACTAAGCCCGCGACGCCGCGCACCGTCGGTTTTTACGCGTCGGCCAGATCGGCGCGATCGGACGATCGGACGATCGGCCAGATCGGACGATCGGACGAAGCCCATCGGACGCACGGCCAATCGCCGTTGGACGTGGCCAATGGGATTCGGCCAACGCGGCCAATCCGGCCAATTTGGCCAATTCCCCCCCTCAAGTTGCAGTCGTAGTGCAGGCTTCTTGAATTTCCGAGGGCGACGATGATGAGACCACTCCTCGTCACTCGTTGCAGCAGCAGACTGAACGCAATGGCGCGCCTTATGACGGGCGCGGCGAAGCAGACGCAGAACCTCGTCACTCGTCGCGCCGCGCGCCAGCTGACGGGCACGGCGAAGCAGACGCAGAGCCTCGTGAAGCACTTGACGGTGCGCGAGGTCGCCGCCGGCCGGTTCCAGGGCAACAGCGTGGAGCTGGGCTGGGGCCGCGTCTACGGCGGCCAGACCATGTCCCAGGCCCTCGACGCGGCGCACCGCACGGCGCCGGGCCGCGTCGTCCACAGTTTCCAAGCCTACTTCTACCGGCCGGGCCGCACGGACGAGCCCATGGATTTTTCCGTCGAGGCGCTCAGCGACGGCCGCGCGCTCGCGTGCCGCCGCGTGACGGCGTCGCAGAAAGGCGTCGACATCTTTTCCATGCTCTGCAGCCTGCAGAGCGCGTCCGCCGCGCCGGCGCGGCCGCTCGAGCACCAGCGGCCGCTCACGGCGCCGGCGCCGGACGACTGGCGGCCCGAGGCCGTGCCGACGCTCCAGGAGCGCATGCGGCCGCACGAGGCGCTGTTGCCGACGCCGCTGCGGAAGATCTACCTCAACGACGCCTCGCCCTTCGTGCTGCGCCAGCGCGACTTCACGGCGCCGTCGGAGACGGGCGCGTCGGAGCCGGCGACGAGCTCGTACCTCAAGCTCGCGGCGCCCGTCGGCGACGACGCGGCGCTCCACGCGCGGCTGCTGGCCTACATCTCGGACTGGGGCTTCATCTCCACGGCCCTACGTCCCCACGAGGGCATCAGCAACTACGCGCGCGGCGTCCAGCTCGCGACGATCTCCCACGGCGTCACGTACCACCGCGCGGACCTCCTCCGGCTCGACGAGGACTACGTCCTCGTGCGCCACCGGTCGCCGTCGGCGTCCCAGGGCCGCGGCTTCGTCGTGGCCGAGTTCTTCGCGCGGGACGGCACGCTCCTCGCGTCCGCGCAGCAGGAGGGCGTCGTCCGCGTGCTCATGGATAAGTAGCGCGTTTTTTTCAAACGAGAGCGACCTCTACAAAAAAAGAAGGGGGGGGCACCAAGCTCACTCCCCGGTGTGCTTGAAGCGGTTGTCGCTGCTGATGAGCTCGACGAAGCTCTTGTGGTCGCCGATGGTGACGGACGTGCCCGTCTCCGCGGCGCCGTCGTCGGCGGGCCGCGGCACGAAGCCCGGGAAGGGGCACTGCTTCGCGAGGGCCGCGTCGGCGGCGGCCTTCTCGTCGCCGCGCTGCTGGTCCGCGAGGCGGTCGAACTCCTCGCGGCCCGCGTCCGTCTTGAGCGACGCCAAGAGGCCGCTGAGCAGGCCCTCGAGCTGCGCCTCCTGCGCCGGGTCGCCGGTGATCGGCGGCCGCGGCGCCGCCGGTGCCGCGGCGTCGTCGACCTCGTCGAGCATCTTGCACAGGCCCTTGAGCGAGCTCGCGAGCTCGAGCTGCGCGACCATGCCCGCCATCGGGTCCGCCGCGGGCGCGGGCGCGGCCTCGAAGGCCGCGGAGCCGCCGCCGCGGCCGGCGACGAAGGCGTTCGTCGTCGGCGCCGAGAGGCTCACGGTCGTCTTCGGCTTCGGGGCGCCCATGGTCACGCCGGTCGCGCCGTCGAACGACAGCTGCATCGTCGCCGCTCGCGTCTTCCGGTCGCAGTCGAAGACGGTCACGAGGGGCCCCCGCTGGGCGTAGCCCCGCCGCTCGAGCGCCAATCGGTCGCCGGCGCGCCACTCGGGCACCTCGACGCAGCAGGCGCCGCAGCCGTTCGCGCGCGCCGCCGACTCCGCGGTCCGGAGCGCGGCCTCGGCGACGTCGGCCGCGTCGTCGCGCGAGACGTCGCCGGCGACGGCGAGGTGCTCGAAGAGGGCGACGCGGCCCGACGTCGCCGCGCCGACGTAGGACACGCGGACGCAGGCGAGGACGGCCTCGCCGACGACGGACTCGACGACGACCCACTGGCCGCCCGGCGACGCGAGCTGCCGCGCGACGCCCGCCTCCGTGACCGTCGGCCCGGGGCCGCTGCGGAAGGCGTCCGGGCCGGCGAAGTCGCCCGCGTAGTGGGCGTTGACGACGGCGCAGATGTCCGCCGCGTCCTCCGGGTCGCACGCGACGCGCACGTCCCAGCCCCGCTTGCTCCCGAGGCCGCGCCGGCTCTGGAACCGCGGCACCGTGTCGTCGACCATGGACGGCACCGCGTCGTCGCCCAGCGACGTCAGAGGCGCCGTGAAGGTCGCGTCGCTCAGGGACAGCTTCGTCTTCGGCGGCGGCGGCGGCGGCGGCGGCGCGACGCCGTAGGCCTTGGCGGCGAGGAGCTCCGCCTTTTTCGCCCGGAACTCGGCCTCCGTGAGGATGCCCTCGTCGTAGAGGGCCTTCGTGTCGCGGAGCGCCTGCACGCGGGCCGGCTCCATGGCGGCGCGAGGCGTCGAAGCGCGCGAAGCAGGTGAGCTGCCACAAGCCGAGCCGGGCAGGACGATGGTGATCTTGACGGTGCCGACGACGTTGCCTTGGCGGCCACCACCGCCGCGCGCGCCGCAAGATGGCGCAGCCGCTGGTCACGGGCCACAACGTGTCGTTCGTCGCGGTCGCGCGCTTCGTCGACAGGACCGTCGTCGCGTGGTGCAGCCACGGCGCCAACGTGGACCTCGCCGGCGTGCGGACGGTGCTGGACCCCGCGTCCATGCAGCACATCGAGCGCGACAAGCACTACAACTTCGCGTCGGCGGGCGTCGCCTGGCACCTCACGAGCGACGGCGACACGTGGATCTACGTCGCCATCACGGCGACGGACTACCCGCTGCGCCACGCGTCGGGCCTCCTCGGCGAGCTCAAAGGCGCGTTCGCGCCCAAGGCGACCAAGGGCCTGAACACGCGGCTCGCCGGCGGCCTCAACGGCGACCTCCAGCCCAAGTTCAGCCGCCTCTGCGCGCGCTACGACGACCTCACGCAGGTCGACAACATCCACGCGACGCTCGGCAAGGTCGAGGCCGTCAAGGTCGTCATGCAGGACTCGATCGAGCTCGCGCTCCAGAACTGCGTGTCCCTCGAGGCCATCGACCAGAAGGCCGACGAGCTCCAGAGCCAGGCGGGCATGTTCAAGAGCAAGGCGAAGAAGCTCCGGTCCCAGATGTGGTGGAAGAAGTGCAAGATGCAGCTCCTCATCACGTTCCTCGTGCTGACGATCATCGGCGTCATCGTCATCATCATCATGGCCTACACGGGCGCGTTCAAGGACAAGGACAAGAAGAAGGACAAGTAGGCGCCCGGACGTCGTAACGGGGCTCGGTCGTTCTTGGTGCTGCGCGGGGGTTCTGGCTCGAAAGCACGCGTGCGCACGCACGGGATGCGCCGCACGCCTGCGACACCACCCGTCTTACAAGCGGCGCCTCAAAACGCGCGCCGGAAGTCCTTACGAGCAGGAACTAGCACCAGCTACAACAACAACATCTAAAACCCGTATCTTCTCGTTAAAACTTCAGCATCGATTCGAGTGTGCACAGCCTTGGCCGCGGGCTGGGCACGAGCTGGGGCTCCCGGCCGCGTACTATTCAGGCGCAACACACGACGAGCTTGGGGAGCGCCTCGCGCAGCCCACATCGTGCGGCGCGCTGCACATCAAAACCTTCAGTGGGGATCCCAGAGATGTCGTCGGCCATGTACCAGAGCGACCACCGGCGGCGGCTCAGCGCGGACCACGCGCGCATGATCGCCAAGGAGGAGGCGACGCTCCTCGACACGCTGGAGATCGACGCCGGCGCCGACGAAACCGACCATCACGACCACTTCCTCGACGTCCTGACGAACATGCACGCGCTCTACATCTTCTGCGCGGGCTTCTTCGCCTGCGGCGTGGCCTACACCATGTATTTCGGGATCCGCGTCATGCAGTGGCCCCTGCTGCGGAGCGTCTTCTTCTTCGCCATCACCGTGAGCACGACCGGCTACACCGACTTCGACGCGTCCGATAGCGCGCGGGAGACCAAGTGGCTGATCGCCTACATGTGGGTCTGCGTCCTCGTCTGCGGGCTGGGGCTGGGCGTCGTCATCGCCTTCGCCCACGAGAACTTCGAGTCGGGCATGGCGAACATCACGGCGTCGACGTACGAGGAGGAGGAGGCGGAGAAGGCGTCGACGGGCGGCGAGAAGGAGGCGCACGCGTCGCGCATCGTGGCCCACGCGCGGGCGAAGATGCGCAACCTGAACCATCGCCTGGTCATGGAGTTCGCGCAGCTCGCGCTTTTGTACGTGCTGGGCGTCTTCGTCATCATGCGCTGCGAGACGCACTGGGACATCCTCCAGGCGGCGCTCTGGGCGACGGAGTCGCTGACGACCATCGGCTACGGCGACGTCATCCCCGAGTCGAGCGCGGGCATGGCCTTCTCCGTCGCCTACCTGCTCGTCGGCGCGGCCATGTTCGCGCGGATCATCGCGTTCATCAGCATGTACCCCTCGACGGCGTTCGAGCTCGGCGAGCTCGTCGAGATCATGGAGTCCGTGGGCATGCGGCGGCGGAAGAAGGGGCCCCTCCACGCCCTGGGCAAGCCCGCGGCCTGCAACGACTGCGCGTCCGACGACCCGCGGCGGGGGATCACGGCCGCGGCGGAGCCCGGCCGCATCCACGACGACGTCCTCGCGGAGATCTGGACGCTGCGCGACGACAGCAAGCGGCGCCTCCAGAAGACGCACAGCAGCCAGCGCCTCATGGTCAAGTCGCTCCGGGACAAGGGCCACCTGCCCGAGGACCTCGACGACGCCGCGGGCGACGGCCGGCTCCACCGGCCCGAGTTCATCCTCCACTTCCTGCAGATGATCAAGAAGGTCGACCCCAACGACATTCTGGACGCGTCCGACTTCTACAACTCGCTCTGCGAGCACAACCCCAACGCCGCGGAGCACGGCGTCACGCTCGACGAGGCGCGGCACGCGACGGACCGCTTCAACCGCATGGCGGCCTACGAGTCGAACCGGCCCGCGTCGCGCGGCGCCATCCCCGAGGACGCGCCCGTGCCCTTCCAGGACGACGCCGCCTACCAGGCCGAACTCAAGGAGGGCGATGTTTAAAAAAGGTCGAATTGGAGGTGCGAATTGGGGGGTCCTAGGACCGCTCGTCGATGAACTTCGAGTAGCGGTGGGAGTAGGTCCGCCGGTAGCCCTCGCCGACGTAGCGCCGGCTGAGGTCGCGCTCCGTGGGCCAGTAGTCGCGGCAGGGCGCCGCCGGCGGCGCGACGGTCTTCGCGATGGCGAGCGTCTCGCTGTGGAGCTTGTCCGCGAAGCCGTCGAGGTCGTGGTCGACGTCCGCGAAGTTGAAGGGGTTCTCGATCTCGATGGCGATCTGCATGACGCCGTAGTAGAAGAAGGCCGTCACGATGCTCGGCAGGATGCCGCTCATGGAGTACCAGTGGAGCCGCTTCTCCGTCCGCGCCCAGTACGCGACGGGCACCTGGGCAGGAAAAGGGTGCGAAATTCCCAACTTCAAAGGCTCCTATCTCGGCTGTTTTCCGCTCGTTTCGGCTGATTTTTGGACGAGCGATCATCTCTCGGAGCGCTCTCGAAGCGTGGGTGCTGTTTCCGAAACGCGCGCGCGCGAAACACTCACGTTGATGCGACGTTGAATCACCCTTTTCCTGCCCTGACGGGCACCGAGTAGACGAAGATGAAGAGGAGCACGCCGAGGATGAGCGTGTAGGTGAAGGGCAGGGGCGTGTCGACGATGCGCTGGCAGCTCTTGAAGGCGTCTAAAAGCTCCTGGATGTTGCGCGTCGAGCATTCCGTGAACGCGCGGTCCTGCGCGAGCGACGGCGCGAGGCGCTGGAGCGCGTCCATGAGCGAGTGCGACGCGAGCATGACGCGCGCGCCCGACGACACGGTGCCGTAGGTCGCGACCTCGCGGGGCGTCAGCATGTCCACGAGCCGCGGCCGCGACGGGTCCAGGATCCACGTCCGCTTGTTGTAGGGCACCTCGTGGAGCGCGCACTCGGGCACGAAGCCGCAGCGCTTCTCCCGCAGGTCCTGGCGCAGCACGCCCAGGAGCACGTTCGCCTGGCGCCGCACGCGCTCCCGCAGCTCGTGGACGACCTCGGCCTCGTGGGCCCGCTCGCGGAGCTCCGCCGCGGGCTGGTACCGCGCGTTGAGGTGGCCGGACGCGTCCTCGTGGAACGCGAGGAACGCGTGCGCGTTCATGATGATCTGGCGCACCTGGTTCGTGACGACGCCGTAGGCCTTCTTGCCCTCGTAGTAGCGCTCGTAGGCGCTGTTCGTCCGGAAGACTAATAGTAAACTGAGCACGGCGCCGACGAGGCCCTGCGTGATGTCGAACTGCGACGACGGCATGGACTTGACGCCGAGGTGGTCCAGGAGGTTGATCACGAGGTTGACGAAGACGAGGGTCACCAGGTTGGGCCAGAGCTGCTGGACGAAGCGCCCCACGAGGTGCGTCCGCGTGAAGATGGCGATGAACCACCACCGGTTGTCGTAGAGCTCCATGTAGGGCTTCGGCAGCTTCTTCGGGTACTCGTGCTCCGCGGGGCAGTCGAACTTGAAGGGGAACGCGCCGACGTCGTCGAGGTTCGGCGGCGCGCGCGCCGGGTCGTGCGCCGCCTCGCGCCTACCGGCATTTTTTCAGGTCGACGGCTCGAGAATTTTTCCCAGTCGACATCTCTCGAAGACCGTCGCGTCTCTCTTTAGTCCCGTCGGGGCGGACGCCGTCGCCGCGCATGGTCTTGTCGAGCCAGTCGTAGCACTCGTCCAGGCTGCAGAGCAGCTCGACGCACGCCTTCTCGCGCGCCGCCTTGTCCTTGTGGAGCTCGTTGATCGTGATGTCCATGAACCGCTTCGCGCCGGCGAACTTGTCGTTGATCTTTTCCTTCAGGGCCGAGCGCTCGCCCTTGCGGAACGGGTGGAAGGACCGCGGCGTGAACGGGGGCGTCAGCGTCAGGGAATTCGATCGCTGATGCTTGAGGGGCACGACCGTGTGTTCCGGCGTCTCCCCGAAGGCCTCGTCGACGACGCCGATGTCCTCGACGCCGCGGGCCGTCGGGCTGCCCGACTCCGCGTCGGCGAACGCGGTCGCGCCGGCGAGGCAGCCCTCCATGGTCGAGAATCCGGGCACCGGGCTTCGGCTCGCGGATTCGGTGGGCAACATCACAATGTAGAGGTCGGACTTTGCGAGCTTCACATGTTGACTCAGCTCCACGTCGAGGATCCGCTCTGTCGCCCAGCCCCCGCGCGCTGCTCGAAGCCGACGTTCCGAGCCGATCTCCAGGTTCCCAATCCACACTAGACACCATGGCTCCGCGCGCCGCGGCCCTCCTCTGCGGCGTCGCGGCGGTCTTCGGCGGCGACCCGACGAAGCCCCACTTCCACGGCCCGACGCGGACGCCCTTCGATCCGAAGGACGACATCGCGCCGCCGCTGAAATCCGCGGACCTCGCGAAGCTCGCCGACGGCGAGATCATCACGGTGCAGTCGAGCGACGCCACCAGCGGCGGCGGCTGCGCCGTCGAGGACATCCGCGCGCCGCCGGACGTCGTCTGGTCTCAGCTCCTGACGTTCGAGACGTACCCGGACAAGGTGCCCAAGGTGCGCGAGTGCGCCAACTACGAGGTCACGAAGTCGAGCGACGAGGAGGTCATGAAGACGCGCTACGGCGTCAAGGTCGTCCCGGGCCTCAGCATGGAGTACTACCTCCGCCACGTCTTCCACCCGCGAAAGAACGCGCTGACCTGGACTTTGGACTACGAGAAGCAGAGCGACATCGACGACTGCCACGGCATCTGGCGCGTCGTGCCCCACCCGGAGCGGCCCGAGTGGTCGCGCGTCGAGTACGCGGCGGACCTCAAGCTCCGGGGCGGCTGCCCGCAGTTCGTCATCGACATCCTCACGAAGAAGGCCCTCGTCGACGCCTGCACGTGGCTCAAGGTCGAGTCCGAGAAGCAGTACGCCGGCGAGGTCGCGTCGGGCCGCGGCGCGGCGCCGTCGGGGCCCGGCGGGTTCCCGAAGGTCCTCGTCGACGCGCCGCGCCGGCTCTTCGACAACGCGGGCGAGGTCATCGACGACGTGCTCGGCGACATCGAGCAGGGCGTCGTCGACCTCGGCAACAGCGCCCTCAAGTCCGCGACGGACGCCCTGTCCATGATCCCGGGCTTCCGCGAGCGCGTCTCGGCGCCGCTCCGCGACCTCACGCGCGCCTACAACGACGTCCCGGGCCCGGACCCCGTCGCCGTCCCCGTTGCCCAGTTCGCGCCCAAGGGCCGGCGCTGGCTCCGAAAAAGCAGGCCAGCGGACGACGACGCCAGCGCCGCCTGAGCGGGCGCGCGGGCCCCGCACGGGCCCGCGCCCCCCGGGCCGACGCGCCCCCCTTCCTGATCATAGCCACTTTTTTTGTGTAGCTGATGGGCGCTCGGCGTGGCGAAGTCCGGGCCGTCTTCGCACGCGGGGATGCGTTGGGCGAGCGACGGGCGTCGTGAGGGCGAGGGCGACGATGAGTTGTGGAAGGAGGCGAGTCGCGGGTCGATCGCGAGGCCCTGGTTCCGCAGACTAGGCGATGAGCCAGGCGGCCACCGCCGCGACCACGCCGCCGAGGCACGCACGCGCCGATTCGGCGCCGTCAGCCTCGTCGCAGTTGAGGGTGGAGTTCCAGGCCATGGCGTTTCCACCGTTCTTAATGTAGCAGACGGCGGGACCTTGGCCCGTGCCAGAGACGACGGCCAGATTCGATGTCTGGTAATGGTTCGTCCCTTCGGCATTGACCGCGACGCAATCCTCGTCAAGGGCGCACACTTCGAGGGCACAATCCACCACCGTCTGCGCCATTTCCTCCTCGGTGTCGTCCACGTCCGTCAAGGCCGCGTTCGCGCAATCGCCCACGAAGCAATCGAAGCCCGTTCTCTCCGCGTCAGAAGAACACGAATCGAGGCGCCGCCGATGAGTGATGTCCAGCGACTGGCGCATTTTTCCATCGGCGACAAGGGCGCGGCGGCGATCAGCCGCACCCTCGATATCAACGGGCGGCTGCGCCCCCTGAACCACCTCGCGCACACGGGCGTCGGACCCGTGGCGGCCATGGTCATCGCCGAGGGCTTGCAGGCGGCTCCAAAGCAAAGGGCAACGATGGCGAGTGCGCGCACCATGATGGAGTTTACACAATAATGCTCCACTGCTCGACAATGGATTGCTTTGCGGAGACGCGATGTGGCTAGATATGTCCGAGGCATCGTGTCGTCAATGACGATGTTGATCCCGCTGTATTCCTCAAGCGCTGACGACGATGCTGCCGAAGAACTTCCGAATGGCTCCAATCTCCGCCCTCCTCGCGGTCGGCGCCGCGGCGCAGTACGTCGGCCAGGGCGGCGACGGCAACCCGCACAACTGGGACCGCCGGCGCCGCTGCGACCACTCCCAGTACAGCCCCACGTGCGGGCCCTGCGAGGGCTACGGGGGCATCCCCTACGGGGACGAGAACGACGAGATCACGCTGACGTCCTGCGAGGTCGTCGCGAACAAGAGCGACGTCGACCCGGCGACGCTGGCGGCGCCCGTCTGGGGCCGCAGCTGGGTCAGCGGCACCTACTTCGAGGTCCTCATCGGCCCGAAGCTCGACCCGTTCTGCTTCTCGGTGATCCCGTCCAACAGCAGCGAGGGCGGCCTCTGCTACCGCGCGGACTACGGGTCCCAATGGTACGACATGACGGTCGCCGGGCCCCACGCGCTCAAGTACGACCTCAACTCGCAGACGTCCGTCGGCAACATCACGTCGACCGTGCTCCACCAGCAGACGAACTTCTGGATCACGAACCACTTCCCCTGGTACGCGTCGGGGCTGCACCAGTGCGTCTGCACGAAGGTCCGCGAGGGCGGCGCGACGTCGGACAACTTCTACTATCCCATCCAATACAACTGGACCGACAACCTCTTCTACGTCGGCCGCGAGCGCGTCGGCGTCGAGTACACGGGCACGACGCAGGTCTTAGATCACTGGGCCTTCGGCCCCCACCACGTCTGGACGCGGCCGGAGAACGGGTCCATGATCCGCATGTGGCAGCCCTACAACGGCCTCCAAATCTTTCCCGCGGGCACGGACCCGGCGGAGACGCCGCCCGGCACGTTCGACGACATCCCGCCCCAGCTCTGCAAGGGCGGCTGGCCCACCTCCGGCGGCGCGGCCTTCCGCGTCCACTGCGACGACGACGGCTACTACACGAACGCGTCCGCGTCGCTCGCGGCGTCGCGAGGCGTCGAGGCCGCCTTCCGCGCCGCGCTCGCGGACCGGAACGCGACCGCGCTCTCCGACGCCGAGCTCGGCCGCGCCGCGGGCATGCCCGGCGCGGCCTACCGGGGCGCCGACTTCGGCGCCATGTCCGCGACGCTCAACGGCCACCTCGCGCGCGCCGAGGCCGCGGGCGGCGCCGCGACGCGCGCCTGCGAGGACTGGACCGCCGGCGAGCTCCAGCAGCTCCTCGCCGTCCTCCACGTCCTCCGCGACGACGCGCTCGACGCCGTCTACCGGGCGAACGGCGACCCGCGCGCGCGGCGCCACGCCGACGCCGACGACCTCCAGCGGGAGTGGGCCCGGACGAACGCGCTCGCGGAGGGCGCCGCGCGCGCCGCCGCGGGCGCCCGCCGCGACGGCTACTGCCACGAGGCCGTGATGATGTGGGTCCACCACGTCTCCGAGGACGCCAAGGCCCTCCTCGCCGCGTCGTCGATGGTCATCCCGCTCCTCAGCGCGACCCGCCACGACTGCGGCGCCTTCTCCGCGCCCGAGCTCTGCGACGTCTACGAGGAGCAGGTCACCTGCGCCGACTGCCACACGCAGTCGCCCTGACGCCGCGCGCCGCGAGTGTCCATAGTCCGAGCCAATCGGAGGCTCAAGTGCGTTTGAAAACTAGCGCGTCGTTCTCGCTGCCATCCATCAATCCGACTCGCTGCCAGACTCGCTGCCAAGCCTTCCAACCATGTTCAAGCTCGCCGCCGCCACGATCCTCGCCGTCGCCCTCGCCCAGGACGCGGACTGGGAGACCTTCAAGGCCCAGCATGCACCCGGCGCCCGAACACGGGCTGCCCCGGGGGCTGCCCCGCGACCTCCCACCCCCCACGCAGGTACAAGAAGACCTACGAGGACGCCGACGACGAGGCGGCGCGCCACGCCCTCTTCACCACGGCCCAGGCGCGCGTCGCCGAGCTCAACAAGCTCAACGGCAAGGCGGGCCCGGCCTTCGGCATCAACTGGATGTCGGACCGCTACGAGCACGAGCAGTACGCCAAGGGCCTGCTCAAGCCCAAGGACTTCAACGCCACGGCCGAGGTGCGCGCCTACAAGGGCCGCTCCGGCGCCAAGAAGTCCGTCAACTGGCGCTACACGGAGGCCGTGACGCCCATCAAGAACCAGGGCCAGTGCGGCGCGTCTCCGGCGTCGACGCTTTCCGCGCGCGGACCGCCCGAAACCGAAACGTCCTAGGCTCCTGCTGGGCGTTCTCCGCGACGGAGGCCATCGAGTCGCAGCTCGTGCTCGCGTCCGGCGGCAAGCTCACGATCGACCTCAGCCCGCAGCACATCACGTCGTGCACGCCGTCCACGGGCACCTACGGCTGCCTCGGCTGCAACGGCGGCTTCACGGAGGGCGCCTACGAGTACATCAAGACCGTCGCGGGCCTCGCCAACTCCTTCTACATCCCCTACGCGCAGTCGCTCACGGCGTCGTCGACGACGGAGGCGTGCCCGACGGACCTCGTCGAGCAGATCGACGGCCCCGACCAGACCCTCTCCGGCGGCTTCGCCGCCGTCGCCGACTACCACTACGCGACGAAGCCCTGCACGTCCGGCGCCTGCGAGGACCAGGACCTCGACGCGCTCGCCGCGGCGCTCGAGGAGACGCCCGTGTCCATCTGCGTCAACGCGGGCGCCTGGAACGACTACACGGGCGGCGTCATGACGTCGGCGGCCTGCGGCCCCATGGGCGCCGAGTACCAGGACCACTGCGTCATGGCCACGGGCTTCAACGTCACCGCGCCGACGCCCTACTGGATTGTGCGCAACTCGTGGTCGTCGACGTGGGGCGAGCAGGGCTACATCTACCTCGAGATGGCCAAGAACACGTGCGGCCTCGCCGACGACGCCACGATCCCCGAGGTCAAGCTCGACATGACCGACGCCGAGCTCGCCGAGGCCGCGGTCCGCCGCGAGCTCATGTACCAGCGCGCGACGATCGCGCTCTGAGCGCCGCCGCCCCGCCGCGGGCCTTCGCGCGACGCCGCCATCCCGTGCACCCGCCAGCAGCCAGACTGCACTTCTCCGCGCGAGCTCTCCGACGGGCCGCCCCTCGTCACGTAAACGAGCTTAGCTGAAGCCGTCGTTGAAATGATTGTTGAGTGACTCGTCGTGGTGACGACGATGGACGCAGCCCATCATGGGCGCGAGCTCTCGACGAGCGGCATCGAGGACATCGACGGCGCCATCGCCATCGCCGTGCTCGTGGGCATGATCTTTCTCGGCGTCGTCGGCGGCTTCTACGTCATCCAGAGCAAGTACATGCCGGAGTCGCTGCCCAAGAGCCAGGTCGTGCTCAACGTTTTGACGCTGACGGTGGGCCTCGCCTACTTCTTCTGGGCGCTGATCCACACGCTCGCCGGCTCCTTCGACGGCGGCGTGCTGAGCTTCCCCGTGGCCGTCGCCGCGTCGCTCTACGGCGCGGGCGTCTGCGTGCTGTGCTGCGCGTTCCAGGCCAAGTTCTACCGCGTGCTGGCCTTCTGCGGCTTCGGCGCCGTGCTGCTCAACTACGGCATCATCGCGTTGATCGTCGAGACCGACGACGGCTGGACCATGCTCATCTACCTCATCGCGGGCATGGCCTTCTGGCTCACAGCGCTCGTCGCGGCCTTCGTCGTCACGCACGTCGCGCCGACGGGCGACGAGACGGCGGCCTACGCGAAGATCCCCGGCGAGGACGTCGTCTAACGATAGGCATCGAAATATAAAAAAGGGAGGAAGAGGAGGGCGCCTAGGCCGTCGCCATGGCCGCGTCCGCGTTCTTCTTGATGCAGCAGCAGCAGCCGCAGCAGCCCGTGCACGCGGCGACGAGCGCGACGAAGAAGGGGATGCCGTTGAGGTAGACGGCGTCGACGGAGCAGGGGCTCTGGGCGCCCTTCTCGTGGTGGCAGCCGCGCGCGGCGCGCGCGTCGTCGCCGTAGTCGCGGTTGTCGTCGTCGTACGACGCGCCGCCCATGAGGCCCGACATGGAGAAGAAGAGGGCCAGCGCCGCGAAGGAGCAGAGCACGGCGAGGCACTTGTGGGCCCGGCGGTCGAGGCCGAAGCAGCACCGCGTGAGCGCCGCGCCGGGCGCGTCGTCGCCGTCGCCGCCGCCGTCGGCGGCCGGGTGGCAGACGGGCGCGGCCTCCTCGTCGACGACGACGCGCACCTTCGTCGCGTCGGCCGACGCGACGACGGCGAGGAAGACGTCCTCGAGCTTGGGCTGCTCGAGGCTGAAGTCCGCGACGCCCAGCGCCTTCAACCGCCCGCCGTCCGCCAAATCGTTCTCGAGCGCGCGGAACGTCGCGCCGACGCGGCCGTCGACGTCGGGCACGTCGAGCTCCAGCACCCGCTTCTTGCGGTCCGCCCGCGGCGCCGCGCCCGGCACGAGGTCGAGCACGCGGCGCTTCGCGGCCGCGGCGTCGTCCGGCGACAGCTCGCCCCCCGTCCGGAGGCTCAGCGTCCACGCGGCGCCGAACTTGGCCTTGAGGCTCAGGGGCGTGCCCAAGGCCCGCAGCTGGCCGTGGGCCATGATGGCGACGCGCGTGCACAGCGCCTCGGCCTCCTCCATGGAGTGCGTCGTGAGCACGACGGCGCGGCCGACCATCGCGCGCCGCAGCACCGTCCACAGGCGGCGCCGCGAGACGGGGTCGAGCCCCGCCGACGGCTCGTCCAGCAACACCACGTCCGGGTCGCCGACGAGGGCGCAGGCGACGCACAGCTTCCGCTTCATGCCGCCGCTCAGGCGGCTCGCGAGGCGGTCGGGCACGTGCGCGAGCTCGACGTCGTCCAAAAACGCGTCCACGACGGCTTTCCGCGCGGCGCCGCTCGCGACGCTCTGGCGCGCCGTGCGCAGGTCGAGGAACAGGTCCAGGTGCTCGCGGCAGGACAGCTTGTCGTAGAGCGTGTCCGTCTGCGTGACGACGCCGAGATGCGCCGCCGCGGCCCGGAAGTCGTCGAGGATGGACCGCCCGCAGACCCAGGCGTCGCCCGCCGTCGGGAAGGCCGCGCGCATGACCACGGCGATGGCCGACGTCTTGCCCGCGCCGTTGGCGCCCAGCAGGCCGAAGATCTCGCCCGCGTCCACCCGCAGGCTCAGGTTCTCGACGGCGACGGTTTCGCGCTTTTTTCGCGCGTCGCCGTAGACCTTGCGCACGCCCCGCAGCGTCAACGCGTGGTCGCCCCGCGCCGCGGCGAGCGCGCCGGCCCGCTCGAAGCGCACGTCGCCGTCGAGGGCCTCCGCGTCCTCGTCGTCCAACCGCTCGTCGACGAACGGCACCGCGAGCGCCGCCGCGCGGTCGTCGAGGCGGTAGGCGACGTAGAGGAAGAGGACCATCTCGACGATCGCAATCACAAAAGTCGCGACGCGCGGCGGGTAGCCGTCGGCGAACTGCGCGAGCTTCGTGGACACGCGGGCCATCTCGAGGACGAAGCCGCCGTGCGGGCAGCAGAGCGCCGCGCCCCAGAACAGCACGCCCAGGAACGCGTCCTTCGAGAGGTGGATGACGTCGGCGCCCTGCTCGCCCAGCGTCAGGTTCACGAGCGCCAGCGCCGACGCGGGCGCGAAGAGGAGCCCGAGCACGAGCATCGGCCCGAGGACGACGGCCGTCCGCGGGCCGCCGCTGCCGAAGGACGCCGCGTAGGAGAAGGCCGACGCCTGGGCCAGGAAGAGGATGGGGTAGACCCAGGTCTCGACCTTGAGCCACTTGTGGAGGCCGTCCTTGTGGCCCGCGCCCGGCCCGTCGACGTCGAACGCCAGCGCCGCGTCGTCGTCGAGGTGGTGGCCCACCTCGTCCAGCACGGCGCCGAGGGTCGGGTCGTCGTACTTGCGAACCACCGCGTCCAACACGGCGTGGACGAGCGCGTCGTCGCCGAGCCACGCGTCGTCGTCGACGTGCACGGCGTCGTCGACGAGGCTCCGCCGGAGACTTTCGGGCACGCGGGGCGCCGCCTCCGCGGCGCCCATCATGAGCACGGCCTCCGGCGTCGCGGCGACGGCGGCGCTCACGTGCTCGTCGAGCGTGTAGCGCAGGCTGAAGGCCGAGGGCTTCGCCGGCGCGGACCCGCCCCAGACCGCGGCGCCCGTCGCGACGGTCGAGAAGCAGAGGCCGACGACGACGAGGAGCGCCAGGTCCCCTAAGAGCGTGCCGGCCCAGTAGGCGCGCGCGTCGCAGCCCGCCACGGTCAGCACGTTGCGCAGCTTCGACGACCGCTCGCCCGCGACGTGCTCGGAGAGGAGGCCGACCATGGGCACGAAGCCGAGCATGCAGAAGACGCAGGTCGTCATGTTCGCGGCGAAGGTGCCCCTCGGGCCGAACTTGTCCGTCGCGTTGCAGGAAAAGGCGGCGACGGCGGCGCCCACGGGCAGCGCGACGAGGAGCAGCGTGCGGAACGGGTCGTGCGCGGCGACGCGGAGCCGCTTCCGCACCATGGCCGCCGTCTGCCGCGCGACGACGCGGCAGGACCCGTCGCCCCCGGCGGCCGCCGGCGGCGGCGCGGCGGACGACGCGCGCGCCGGCGCCGCGGGCGCGGGGCCCGCGGCGCGGTCGCGCTCCGCGTCGTCGCCGACGCGGAGGAACACGTCCTCCATGTCCGTGTCCGAGACGCCGATGCGCAGGGCCGCGTCGCTGGACTCGAGGGCCTCGAGGCAGTCCGCGAGGCCCCGGTCCCGGGGCACGGCGAACTCGAGCTTGGGCGCCGTCCGGCTGATGACCCGCGTCGGCGCGCGCGCGGACCCGGCCTCGTCGTAGCGCCGCTCCCACGCGCGCGCGCCCGGCGCGTGTTTGGCTAAGATGGCCTCGACGGCGGCGGCGACGCCGCCGTTGTCGTCGGAAACATCGGAGGCCGTCTTGGAAGGCCGGAGCTGCACGTGGTCCTCCTCGGACTCGGACCGCGCGGGCGACTCGCCGCGCTTCGACTCCGCGTCGAGCGCGTCCCGGGCGCCGCGGGCGCCGCGCGCGGCCTCGACGACGAGCTTGCGGCCCGAGCCGTAGGCCGCCTTCAAGGCCTCGGGCGCGTCCGCGCACTTGAGGCGCCCGGCGACCATGATCGCGACGACGTCCCCGAGCACCTGGGCAGCACAAGGGTGATTCAACGTCGCTTCAACGTGAGTGTTCCGCGCGCGCGCGTTCCGGAAAAAGCATCCACGCTTCGAGGCCGTTCCGAGAGACGATCGCTCGTCCAAAAGTCAGCCGAAACGAGTGGAAAACGGCCGAGAAAGGAGCCTTTGAAGTTGGGAATTTCGCTCTCTTTTGCTGCCCTGCCGAGCACGTCGGCCTCGTCCATGTAGTGCGTCGTCAGCAGGAGCGTGCGCTCGGCCTTCTCCTGCTCGAGCACGTCCCAGAGCTCCTTGCGCGCGAGAGGATCGAGGCCCGTCGTCGGCTCGTCCAAGACGACGAACCTGGAGCCGCCCGCGAGCGCGCAGGCCGTCGAGAGCTTCCGCCGCATGCCGCCCGAGAGCTCGCCGCCGAAGTGGCCCAGGCGCTCGCCGAGGTGGAAGGTCTCGAGTAACGCGTCGGCGTCGGCGCAGGACGGCTCGTAGGCGTTGGACTTGAGGACCGCGCAAAAGTGCGCGTGCTCGCGGACCGTGAGCTTCTCCCATAAAACGTCGTGCTGCGGCACGACGCCCAGGAGCGCCGACGTGCCGCCGGCCTCGCGACTGAGCAGGTCCACGCCGTAGGCGCGCGCGGCGGCGTCGCCGCCGTCGGGGGTCGTGAGGCCCGTGAGCAGGCGGAGCAGCGTCGTCTTGCCCGCGCCGTTGTGGCCGAGGAGCGCCGTCAGCTCGCCGTGCTTGAGCGCGAGGGCCGCGTCCTGGACGGCCTTGAAGCTCCCGAAGGTCTTGTTCAGGCCCCGGAAGGTCACGGCGCCGTCGTCGCCGCCCTCGAGGGCGACGTAGTCGTCGCGGGAAGGTTCGGAATCCCTCGGGGCCCTCGCGACGCACTTGTAGAGCGAAGTAACGGGAAAATACCAGGGCCGCGTCGTGCCGAACTCGGACGGGAGCACCTCGCCGAGGTACCAGGCGAGCACGCCCCAGAGGCCGACGTCGAGGAAGAGCCACTTGGTGACGTGCGCGAGCGACGCCCGCACCGTCGCCGGGTACTTGGCCATGGTCGACGACGCGCTCAGGATGGCGACCTGGAGCGCCGTTGTTGGAAGTAACAACCAAGCGTCCGTGTAGGGCTCCTCGAGCGCCTTGGGCTTCGTGTCCTTGACGACGACGAACGCCACGACGGACGCGATCACCACCCCAAAGGCGAGCTGCGACGCGCCCGGCGCGCTGTCGCAGACCGTCGACAGCGCGCAGGACACGGCGACGAGCGCGAGGCAGGCGGCCGTGAAGAAGCCCCAGGCGGTCGCAAACTCCGCGCCGTCGAGGCGCGGCGACGCGCCGTAGCCCCGGCCGCAGTTGTGCATCAAACCCGCCGGCGCGACGACGACCGCGAGCGCGAACCCCAGAGCCACCGAACACAACAGGCCGTCGACGAGCAGGGGGCCGGCCCAGGCCGCCGCGTCGCGGAGCCCCATGGCGCGCGTCGACTCCCTAAGCTTCGCCGCCTTGTCGGCGGCGAGCGACGCCGCCGTGCCCTGGAGCACGAAGACCAAGGAGATGACGCCGAGGTACTGCTCCATGGCGCCGCTGGACCGCTTGTGGCTAAAGGTCGCGTAGAGCAGCCACATGAGGCACCAGACGCAGAGCGGGTAGGCGAAGAACGTCGCGAGCGTCGTCGTCTCGCGGCGTTTCACCGCGAGCGCCTTCCAGACCACCAAATAGCACTGGCGCTGGAGCAGCGCCGCCTCGGACCCCGCCCGGCAGAGGGAGCGGGCACCAGGGCCGCCAGCGACGCCCAGGCGCCCGCGAGCAGCGGGCTCGCCTCGCCCGCGGCCCGCGCGGCGCGCAGGCTCCGCGCGCGCTCCGCGCGGAGCGCGGCGCCGTCCTTGTTCTCGACCTTCTCCGCCAGCGCGACGAGCGGCGCGTGCCAGGCGCAGTGCGACTTGGCGAGGCAGCAGGCCAACACGATGAACCAGACGACGACGACGAGGCACGCGAAGGCGATGCCGATCTGCTCGCCGCGCCCGATGGTGGAGATGGGCGCCTTCTCGTCGTCCGTGTAGAGGTCGTCGTCGGCGTCCGTCGACGGGCGGGGGGCGCCGCCGCGGAAGAGCATTCCTGCGGCGCGGCGCGACCCGGCGCGGTGGAATACCTCGTGCGTCGAGGAGTGTTGCTCTCCCGCCGTGCTGTGGCAAGAAGGACCAATCGCTGCTTCGTGGCGGGCCGATACTGCCGGCAGCCCAAACCTCCCACGCAACGCTTCCGAGGCTGCAACGGGCTTTGGGGCTGCCCTTTGCGCGCGCCGCGTCGTGCGTGACCATGGGCGCCGGCGCGTCGCGCTACAAGAGCGTCGAGGACGCCGTGGGCTGCGGCATCCCGCACACGGACATCGACAACTACTTGGCGCAGGACTGCGAGGCGGAGCTGGCCTCCATCAACCGCTGCTTCGGCCAGGACGTCCACCTGCCCTCGTCCGCGACGGCCTGCGGCCGCGCGGCGCAGAAGACCATCGAGCAGCTGGGGTTCGACCCGTCGAAGGTGCTCTACTGCAATTCCACGGGCCGCGACGAGCTCGCGCGGGAGCACCAGTGGTGGCGCTACCTCGAGGGCGTCTCGCGGGAGAGCGACCACGAGACGCGGAACCTCATCTTCAACATGGGCGGCTTGGGCGGCGTGCTCGCGGCGGGGAAGACGGGCCTGCAGGCCTGCTCGACGCACGCCATCGAGTCCGGCGGCTGCATCTTCATGTTCTGCGCGAGCCACGTCGGCGTCGACGCGGACGGCACCGTCGGCAAGATGCTCCACGAGAACATGAAGAAGCCGAGCCCCTGCTGCAACTCGAGCGATTTGGCGCTCAAGTGGGCGCGCAAGGCCGCGGGCGGCAAGAACGCGGTCAGCGACGACCCGGACGACTACCAGATGGACCAGCTGAAAACGATCGTCGCGGACTCGCTGACGCGCATCGACCTCGCGGCCCAGGAGGAGAAGGGGTCGGCGGCGGAGATGGCCGAGGTCGTCTACGAGGCCATCCACCGGAAGATCGTCCAGCTCGTGCCCGACCACCTCGCGCACAGCGTCCCCGTCGTGCTCTGCGGCGGCATCCAGATCCACACGAACCCGGGCAAGCCCGACTTCTTCGCGCCGCGCCACTTCGAGATCTACTCGCCGGGCTCCAACCCGCCCAACGACGCCATGGCCGCGTACCGCGCGAACCTCAAGACGCTCATCCTCTTCCAGACGGAGCTCACCGCCGCCGCGGACCGCCTCGCGGCCGTGGAGAACGGCGCCAAGTAGGCACGCGTAACGCGGCGATTCGGCGTCGACGCGCCGTTGGCGCGGCTGTGTCTTTGAGGCCACGTCCGTCGGCGCCGTCGGACGAGGCCGAGGCGTCGTCCGAGGAAGGCCTCGAGGAGGCCCTTCGAGGCGTCCATCGCGAACCATCTCGCAGGCCTGCAGGCTTCTCGCAAAACCGTGGTGCCGCTCGACCAGCACCTCGACCAGCGCTCTCGCACGGCGTCGCGTGCGCAGCTCACGCGCGCATCTGTTCAGCTCGACGCGTCGCGCGCGCACGAACCCTTCATCATGTCCAACATGTTTGCCAAGTTCGCGTTCGTGGCGCGCGACTCCACGGACGCCGAGGACGCGCCGGCGCCCGCGCCGCCGTCGGAGGAGACCTGGACGCAACGGCACGCGGCGCCGGCGTTCGAGGCGACGCGCGCGCCGAAGCGCGCGAAGACGGACGCGGCGCTCATGGGCGCGGGCCCGCGCGCGGGCGTCGGCGCCGTCGGCGAGTGCACGCCCGCGGACGTGCTCGTCGAGCGCTGGCAGTCGACGCTCCCGGGCGTCGTGTCCGTGGACGCGCGGCGCTTCATGACCGTGATCGGGTGTATTTTGAGTTCGCAGACGTTGACGGGCACGGCCTGCAAGGCCGTGGCGGCGCTGCGGGACGCCGCGCGCGCGGACGGCGCGGGCGACCTGTCGCCGGAGTGGCTCGCGGGCAAGGACAGCGCGGACGTCGCGAAGGTCATCAGCATGTGCAACTTCCTCAACAACAAGTCGAAGTTCATCGTGGCGACGGCGCGGTCCGTGCGCCACGCGCGCGGCCGCGTCGCGGAGACGCTCGACGGCTACAAGCTCTACAGCGGCGTCGGCCCCGAGCTCGCGGGGCTGCTCAAGGTCGTCAACACGCGCGAGATCGCCGAGGCCTGGTGCGACCGCGAGCGCGCCAAGGCCGACGAGGCCGCGGCGCCGGACGACGTCGTTCCCTGGGGGCTCGAGGCGCGCGGCGCCGCGGCGCCGCCGCCAGACGACGGCGCGGCCCCGCCGGAAAACACCGCGGCCCCCGATGCGCCTCCTCCGCCGCCGGAGGACGACGCGCCGAAGAAACGAACTATATGTCTGTAGTTTACGGCGGGCCTAGTCCAGCTCCTGGCCGAGCGCGCGCCGCCGCGCGGCCAGCGCCTTGCCCCGGTGGTGGACCGTGTCGAACTCGCCGCAGTGGAAGGCGGCGTCCTGGAACTCGGGCGACACGTCCTGGACCGCGCGGACGGGCTTCAGCGCCGGCAGCGAGGACACCGACGAGTACGTCGCGAGCAGAAACGCGACCTGCGCGCGGAGGGAAAACGCGTCGGCCGGCGCGCGCGCGTTTCGCGCGCGTGAGACGCGGGGCGCGCACGCAGACCTCGATGACCACGTCCACGGGCGGCACGAGCTCGGCGTCGTGGACGAGGCCCTTAAAATGGACCGTGGAAAACCCGGCGTGGATGATGAGCGCGACGCTAATGTAGTGCGCGACGGACATCGTCGTCGACGACGCGGATCGATGCGGGGCGCGCGTTGACTCGGTCGGCGGTGGTGTTCGTTGGCGCGCGCAGCGGCACGGCGCGACGACGCGGCCGGCGACCGAGTGCAAACACAGCTCGAGCCGCAATGGTGCTGCCGTCATCGACATTCTGCGCCGTGTTGCTCGCCTCCGCGGCGGCCTTCCGGGCCCCGGTCAGCGTCACCCATCTGACCGGTCGCGTCGGCACTTTGCGCGCGTCGGAGGCGCCCGCCGAGGGCTCCGACGACGCGTCCTCGACCTCGACGGCCGCCGCCGCCGGCGCGACGGCCGCGGCGGGCGCGGGCGTCCTCGCGGCGGCGACGACGGCCGCGGGCACGGCCTGCGCGGGCGGCGTCTGCGCCGTCGGCGCCGGCGCGGCGGCGACGGCCGCGGGCGGCGCGGGCGCGGGCGCGGCGGCCGCCGCCGTCGGCTCGCAGGCCGCGGCGGCGCTCGGCGCGCTGGGCCTGTCCGGCGCCCTGCTCTTCGGCGGCGGCGGGAGCGGCAGCTTGGAGTCCATGGCGTCGCGGAGCGTGCCGCTCCAGGACGCCTTCCGGTCCGACCACCCCGTCGTCCTCGAGTTTTACAGCGACGACTGCCCGCGCTGCCGCGAGGCCGCGCGGCGGCTCTACGACGTCGAGGTCGCCCACGCGGGCGACGTCGACTGGGTCATGGTCGACACGCAGAACGAGGCGAACCGGCCCCTCTGGGAGAAGCTCGGCGTCGACGAGATCCCGCACTTTTCGTTCCTGGACGCGTCGAAGACGCTCGCGCGCACGGAGATCGGGCCCATCTCGGCCAAGGCGGCCGAGGCGGGGATCGCCGCGATCGCGCCGGCGCGCTAACTTACTGCCAGCTCGACTTTCAAGACCCCGGCGTTGATTGCCCGGTCGATCTGAAAGTCGCCCTGTCTGCTTGTCCCGCGCGAGGTCGGTGAGCGCGCCGCTAAAAGGACGCCATCCACCCCTGGCGGTGTTGGAGCCGAATAGTTTGTACCGGTGGACATGACGAAGGCCCGGCCGTTCGGGCCAAGGCACGAGTTTATACTAAATTTTATTTTGGAATTCAACTTCAACTTCAACAACCACCAAACGGACCGGACATTCAAAACGGACGAAAGAGAGCCCGCGATTACCGCCACGGACGTCGACGCCGAGATGCAAGACCCGGCGCCCGCGAAGCGGCCGCGGCGGGGCGCGGCCGGCCAGGCGACCCAGGGCCCGGGCGTCGCCGGCGAGTCCGCGCGGCCGCGCGGCAAGTCGCGTGGCCGCTCCGCGACCGCCATGCGGCGCCACGGCCCCGCCTCCGCGGCGCAGGACTCGACGTCGAAGTCGCGGAGCCGCGCCGCGCCGCCGCCGCCGCGCCGCCACCGCTCGCCGGCGCCGCGCCCCGCCGCCGCCGCCGCCCCGCCGCCGCCGCGCGCGGCCGCGGCCGCCGCCCCGCCGCCCCCGGCCGCGGGCGCGTCGTCCACCGAGGCGCAGCTCGCCGAGGCGTTGGCGCGGCTCGAGCTGCTCGTCGTCGCGCCCTTCACGGCTGCACGCGAGGAGGCGCAGACGCGTCGCGACGA
>NW_008705562.1:1583642-1603371 GCF_000186865.1 Aureococcus anophagefferens
GGTCTGCAGCGCGCTCAAGGCCGGCTGCCCCTGCCGCGAGGGCGTGCGGCAGAAGGACGCGTTTCCCGTCGACGCGTCCTGGTTCCGGCCGAACGACGCCCACGCGCAGGCCGGGCGCCTCTTCGACGAGGCGCTGCAGGCCTACGAGGAGGCCGTCGCGGCGGGCCGCGACGACGACGCCAAGGCCGCGCTCCTCAAGCTCGAGGGCGACAAGGAAGCGACGCCGGAGCTCGCGGCCCTCCGAAAGGCGCTTTGCGCGGCTTGCCGCGCGCTCTACGCCCAGCGCACGGCAAACGCGCGCGCCGCGGGTGACGCGGTCGTCCTCGCGCTCAAGGTCACCAAGTACCTCGGCAAGGACTGCGCGTCGGACTACCCGTGCGGCGTCAACTTCGCCACGCGCGACCTCGTCGCCGCGATCTGCTCCTTCCAGCACACGGAGGACTCCGAGCCCAAGCCCCCGGGCGCCCACGGCCCCGGCAGCGACACGGCCTACCCGGACATCGGCCACCGCGTCCGCGACGCGTCCAAGTGCGACGGCTGGTGCCTGACGTGCAACGTCATGGACGGCATCAAGGAGGCGCGGGCGCAGTCGCTCCGCGACCGGCCGCTCGAGGAGCGGAGCCCGCAGGGCCAGCTCCAGTACCGGCGCAAGCACGAGAACTACGCCTACGTCTTCAAGACCTACAAGCAGGGCCTCAAGTGCCACTACTGCCCGCTCGTCTGCGACGAGGAGAACCAGACGGGCTTCTGCATGTGCCACACGCGCGACGGCGCCAAGCACAAGTTCAAGGAGGAGGGCGAGAAGGGCATGAACGGCGTCTGCATCGTCGGCCGGAACTGGGACTTCGAGGAGTTCAAGGCGTGCGCCGACAAGGAGAAGACGCTCTGCCACGACTACATCGCGTGCCACAACTGCCACAAGCGGTTCCACTCGGACCGCGGCCTCTGAGCCGCCGCGCGCGCGCTAAGTCTAGACGCGAACGGCGACCGCGCGCCGCGCGCGAACGTGTCGGTCTAGGACCGTCTCCGTCGACGTACGACTTCGACGCCGCATAGAAGCACGTCGGGTCCAGCGCTAATGAGTGCTCCACGGCCCTCGCCCATCGATAGGATGAGCTCGGAGCCCATATCCTCGCACCGCCGCCCCCATGGGCGCCGCGTAGCCGCCGTCGAGCGGTTGCGCGAGTTTGCGCCGAGTACGATGTTCGCGTCCGCCGAGCGTCGCAGGTCGTCCGCGCCCGCGAGCTGTCGTTCCCCGTCGCTTCGTGGAGATGTTTGGCCGCGAAATCGATCAAGTCCGCGGGCACGGACCGCGGCCCCCGCGCGCCGGCCGCCGCAGAGCGGCGCCCGAAACCGCCGCCGAAACGGGTTCTGGGGTCATGAACGGCGATGTGGCGTATTTGACGTGATCTGTTGGGCCACGGCTCACCCATAGTGATAGACGAGCTGCACGAGCCACTTCGCCGACGGGAACTCGCGCAGATCTAGCCGCGGTCCGCGCCTCGAACGTGTCGTCGGGACCCATCTTCGGCCGCGCGCCGCACCACGACCACGGCCTCGGCCGACGCAGTCGAACGCGCGCCGCACCTATGCGCAACATGGACGGACCGCCGCGACGGTTTACGGACCCGCGGCGACCTCCGGACGCGTCCAGCGCCGCCCGCTGCTCGACCGCTCCCGCAGGCGGTTTCCGAGGCCGTGTGCGTCGTCGCGCGCACGCCGTTTCCAGCGCTCAAAAGTGGCACGCGACCGCGCAGGGACTAGTAGACGCGGACGGAAGCGGCGCGGGGGTCACAGGCGGCCTCATACGGCCTGTGGCGCGGCGCGAGGCCCATATTGACGCTAATCGTCCGAGAGGTTTGGGTGTGCTTGTGAGAAGGTCAACATTTCGTAATCACAGCCTGGGGCTGCTGCCCCGCGTCCGCGATGCACGCCTGCGACCGCGATGAGCTGCTGGAGCAAGCGCGGCAGGAGCTCGACGACGTGCAGGCGCCGCTCCTGGCCCAGATGGCGCGGGCCTCCGGGCCCGAGTTCCCCTGGCTGTTAGCGGCGTCGGGCCGCGACGACGACGCCGTGCGCCACGCGGAGCAGTGCTGCGCGCGGGCGGGCCTGCTGCGGGCGCCGGCGGACCGCCTCGGCGCGGCGCTCGGCGCCGCGTGGCTCGTGAGCGCGCGCCTGCGGCGCGGCGAGGTCGCCGAGTGCCTGCCCGCGCTGCTCGCGGCGATGCGGGGGTTGCAGGCCGCGCTCGGCCCGCAGCACGCCTTCGTCGGCGCGCTCATGGCCGAGGGCGCGGCGGCCAAGTTCGACGCGAGCGCCGTCGGCGAGCGCGACGCGACGACGCGGCCGCTGCTGAATGTGGCGCGCAACGTGTGGGACGCGCGGCAGGGAAACCGGCCGCGCGCGACCGACGACGGCGCGGGCGCGGCCTGGTGGCCCTTCCGGACGCCGCCGCCGGGGCGGGGCGTCGACGCCGACGACCGCGTGCTCGGCGAGGGCGGCGACGGGCGCCCGGGGCCCCTCGCGGCGGCCGCGCTCGCTTTGGGCTGCGGCCGGTTCCGCGAGAGCCTCGCCGAGGCCGGCGCGGCCGTCGAGGCCGGCGAGGGCGGCGCCGGCGACGCCTGGGCCGCCGTCGGCCGCGCGCTCGCGGCCATGGCGCGCTACCACGAGGCCGAGGAGGCCTTCGCGAACGCGGCGGTCGCGCGGCGGTCCGGGTCCGGCGACGACCAGGGCAGGACAAGAGTGATTCAACGTCGCTTCAACGTGAGTGTTCCGCGCGCGCGCGTTCTAGAAAAAGCATCCACGCTTCGAGACCGTTCCGAGAGATGATCGCTCGTCCAAAAATCAGCCGAAACGAGTGGAAACCGGCCGAGAGAGGAGCCTTTGAAGTTGGGAATTTGGCACTCTTGTCCTGCCCAGGCGACGACGAGCCGGAGCGCGCGGACGGCGCGGCGCGCGTGCGGTCCGGCTCCGGCGCCGCGCGCGGCGGCCTACCGCGGCCCTGGGCCCGGCCGCCGCGCCAGATGCTCCGGGGCGTCGCCTGGCAGGCGCGCGCGGCCGCGGCGCTCGCCGCGCCGCGGCGCGCGTTCGAGCGGATCGCGCGCGGCCGCGAGCTCCGGGCCGCCTACGACGCCGCCATCGCGTCGACGTGCGCGGAGGAGCGCGTCGTCTACGTGGGCGTGGGCAGCGGCCTCGAGCTCGCCGCGTGCTGCGCGGCGGCGGCGCCGCCCGTCGTCGTCGCGACGCGCTTCGGCGCCGCGGCGGACCTCGTGGCCGCCTGCGTCGCCCGGCGCGTCGCGCGGCGAAGGTTGGGCGTCGCCGACGACGACGACGACGCCGGCGAGCCCTTCGACGTCCTCTCCGCGTCCGCGGAGGCCGCGGCGCGCGCGCCGGACGGCGCGGGCCGCGCGCCCGCGCGCGTCGCGGTGGTGGACCCGGATTTTGTCGGCGGCGCCCTCGTGAACCGGCGCCTCGTCTTCGCGCTGCGGGCGCTGCGCCGGGCGGGGCTCGTCGACGAGGATCACGTCACTATTCCGCCGAAGCTGAGGCTGTGCGCGGCGCTCGTGCTTTTAAAGGGCAGCCGGCCCGTGGACTGCGGCGACGACGAGCCCATCACGCTCGACGCCTTCGACGCGGCCGTGCGCGCGGGCTTCGACGACGGCGGGGGCGCGCGCCGGGCCGCGGAGCGCGACCTCGGGCCCGCTTTTGACGCGGGCGCGGTGGCCTTCGCGTCGGCGGCGACGGTCGTCTTCGAGCTCGACGACCTGGCGCTGGCCAGCGGCCGCGGCCGAGCGACGCTCGCCTTCGCGGGCGACTTCGACGCCGCGCGCGACTACGCCGTCGTCTGCTGGCCCGAGGCGGGCTTCGAGCGTTTTTTAGCGGAGCCGAACTTCGACGCCGGCGGCCCGTTCCCGCACGCGTGGCAGCTCCTGCCCCGGGGCGGCGACGTGACCACGATCGAGGCGGCCTGGGACGGCGCCGCCGTGCGCTTCGCGCCCCGGCGCGCGCCGGCCGCGCCCGCGCGCGCGTCGCCGCCGCTCGTCGTTCCGGCGTGGCACGCGGCCATGGTCCGCGACGGCCCGCGGAACGCGGCCTTCCGCGAGGCCATCGCGCGGGTTGTGCCCGCGGCGGTGATCCGCGCCCACGCCCAGCGGCGGCGCGCTCTCGTGGTGGACTACGGCGCGGGCACGGGGTTATTGTCGCTCATGGCGGCGAAGGCGGCGCGGTCCGCGACGCCGGACATCGCCGCGCCGCGCATCCTGGGCGTCGAGAAGGACGCGGACCTCGCGGCCGTCGCCGAGCGCGTGATCCTGGACAACGGCGAGCGCGTCGAGGTGGTGGTCGGCGACGCGGGCGAGCTCGGCGCGGGGCTTCCTTTAGACGAGCGCGCGGACGCGCTGCTCGTCGAGATGTTCGACTGCGGCGGCCTCGGCGAGCGCGTGCTCCACTTCGTGGGCCAGGCCTGGCGCCACGCGCTCCGGCCCGACGCCGAGGTCGTCCCGCGGAGGTGCGCGGTCCGCGCGTGCCTCGTCGCGCTCGCCGACGACGACGCCGCCGCGCCCTGGCTCCCCTACGGCCACGACCCGGGGAGCTGCGTCTACCGGCCGGAGACGGTCGTCGAGGGCGGCGCCTGGGTCGCGCTGACGGCGCCCGCGACGGTCGCGGCCTTCGACCTCGGGGACCGCGCGGCGTTCGTCGGCGACGACTCGCCGGAGCGCGGCGGCGCGGCGTCCGTGGCCTGGACGGCGACGAGGAGCGGCGTCGTCGCCGGCGTGCTCTCCTGGTTCGTCCTCGACTGCGACGACGAGTCGTCGCTGACGACGCTGCCGCCCGCGCTCGGGTTCCCCGCGGACGCCGCGCGGACGGCGGCGCACTGGCCCGCGGCGCTCCAGCCCCTGGACCGCCGGCGCCTCGCCGTCGGCGAGGCCGCGGCCCTCGCGGCGACGCACCGCGGCACGCGCGTCGCCTTCGCCTGGGCCCGGGACCCGCGGCCGGCGCCCGCGGACGACCTCTGGCGCGTGCTCAACAGGGCAGGAAAAGGGTGATTCAACGTCGCTTCAACGTGAGTGTTCCGCGCGCGCGCGTTTCGAAATCAGCACCCACGCTTCGAGGGCGCTCCGAGAGATGATCGCTCGTCCCAAAATCAGCCGAAACGAGCGGAAAACGACCGAGATAGGAGCCTTTGAAGTTGGGAATGTCGCACCCTTTTCCTGCCCAGGTGCTCAAGGCGCGGAACGCCGCGCGCGTCCGCGAGCTCCTCCACGCGGCGGGGACGCCGTCGCCGCGCATGCTCCCGACGGCCGACGCCATCTTCGCGTTGGCGCGCGACCCGGACCTCGAGCGCGTCGCCTTCGAGGACGCCGCGGCGCTCGCGAGCGCGCTCGTCCGCGCGGGCGCGGCCTGGCCCGTCTTCCCCAAGGGGGGGCTCGCGCCGGGCGCGGGGAACGACGCGAACCCGTGCGCGTGCTTCTAATCCCATCGTAGGACCACGCGCTACCGAACGACCATGGACAAGGTCCGCTCGTGGTCCTTGTCGCCGAGGAGGTGCGCGATGAGGACGTCGTCGTAGCGGCGCGCGGCCGCGCGGGACAGCTCCGCGCAGAGGCGCTCCATCTTGCGGTCGGGCACGCGGCCGCCGAAGCGGAGTCGCGCGAGGATCCGGGCGCCGCTCGCGGGCTCGCGCGCCGCGCGCCAGGCGTCGACGCAGGGCAGCGCGTCGCCGTGGACGCGGAGGCAGGCGAGGACGGCGCGCGCCGTGACCGCGGGCTTCGAAAAGGTCCAGCGGCCGTCGCGGGCCGCCGTCGCGACGGTCGCGGCGCCGCCGACGAGGGCGGCGTAGGCCCCGGCCGTCGCGGCGTCGTCCGCGACGACGACCGCGCCCGAGAGGTCCGCGCCGAGGCGCTCGGCGCACTCGCCGACGAAGAGCGCGCGCGGGTCCGGCCGGTCCGCCGCCGTCGCGGCCGCGCGCCACGCGCTCGGGTCCCAGGCGGCGACCGGCAGCCGCGAGTACAGGATCGTCGGCGGCGACCCGCGGGCGTCGCAGGACACGACGGAGAGCACGCTCGCGTGGCCCGTCGTCGCGACGGCCGCGCCGGCGTCGGCGCACGCGACGACCGCGGCGCGCTCCGTGGACCGCGGCCAGCCGAAGACTCGCGCGGGCCCCTCGGCGCCGGCGGCGGCGGCGGCGGCGTCGAGCGTCTCGGCGCGGTGGGCAAAAGGCAAAATCATGTCGACGCCGGCGGCCGCGAGCCGCGCGTCGCCCGCGAGGCGCGTCGCAAGGGTCGCGGCGCACGAATCGCCGCACACGACGACGAGCGGCTCCGAGGAGCGGTCGTCGCAGCGGACGTGCGCGACCCAGGCCGCGGCGGCGCCGTGGCGGCGGCCCTCGAGCACGTACTCGGCGACGCGCCGCGGCAGGTCCGAGCCGCGCGCGCGGTTGACGTGGAGCGCGCAGCCGTTCGCGGGAAAGCCGTCGTCGAGGACGAGCCGCGGGCCCGCCGCCGGCCGCGGCGCTCGCGCCGGTCCCGGCGTCGCGACGAGCGCGAGGTTGTCGGGCGTCACCGAAGACGGCGCGTACTCGACGACCTCGACGGCGAAGCCCCGCGCCCGGAGAAAGGCCGCGCGGCCCTCCTCGATCGCGCGCCGAGCCAGGAGCCCCGCGCGCCAGCACAGCTCGCCGTCGACGGCCAACCGCGGCGCGTCCTCGACGCGCGCGTGCTTGCTCGCGAGGACGAGGTCGAGGAGGACGCGAAAGTCGGCCTCGTCGAGGCCGTGCGCCGCGAACCAGTCGCGGCCGGCGTAGGTCTCCCACGTGATTTGCGGGTGGCAGCACGGCGCCAACACGAGCGGCAGCGTCGACCGCGCCGCCGCCTTCACCGCGAAGTCGCTCGCGGCGCCGCAGAAATGCTTGCCCAGGAGCACGGGGTCGCCGTCCACGCCCGCGAGCGCGTCGCGCAGGTCGCAGGTCGCCAGGTCCGCGACGACGCGGACGCCGTCGCCGTCGTAGTTCCCCGCGCACGCGCGCCGGTCGAGCGCCACCGGCGGCAGGGCCACGAGGCCCACGGCGCGCAGCGCCGCGCCGAGGAGACCCTTGCCCGCGCCGAGCTCGACGATCCGCGCCCGCGGGCCCAATAGACCGCGGCCCTCGAGGAGCCGCGCGAGCGACTCGATCTGCAGCTGGTGCGTCGCGCGCTTGCTCGCCTGCCACGTCTTGCGCCGGCCGCCGACGAGCGCGTCGAAGCATTTCGCGACGTCGGCCCGCGGCGCAATCTCGCGCGAGGGAGCGGTCAGCGGCAGCGCGTCGAGCGCGTCGAGCAGTCGCTGCGGTATGCTGATCGTCGGACCGGCTCCGGTCGCCGTCGCCGCCGCCGCGCGCGCCGCCGCCTTTTGCTCGCGCTTGCGCAGCCGCCGCGCTTCGAGCACGGCGGCGCGGTCGGCGTCGACGGCTGCGACCTCGAGCGATTGTGCGAGCGCTGCGACTGCATGGCTTGCCTCGAGAGCTGCCATGACTCAATTTTGAGGTCTTGCTGCGGTCTCCAAGAGGGAAGGTGAAGATTTGATTGAGGGAAACGTTGTCCTAAAATCGACCCGGCTGCGATCTGGGCTGGCTCCGCAGCGTGTAGCCTCGCACGCGATGAACAACTTAATCATAGTCGGGCTTCGCTCTCGCCCCGACCTCAACGGCCGCGAGGTCGTCGTCGTCGGCACGCAGGGCGCGCGTAAAAAGGTCCGCGTCGTCGACACGGGCGCCGTCGTCGCACTGAAAGCCGAGAATCTTTCGCCCAACGACGCGGCGCCCGGCTCGCGCTGTCATAAGGACATAACCTTCGTCAACCGGAATGTTTCCATCTGCGACGGCTGCGGGAAGGCCTACTCGAAGACGGAGCTCAAGAACTGCGCGCGCTGCAAGACCCCCAAGTACTGTTCGCCGGCCTGTCAAAAACTCCACTGGCCCGAGCACAAGCTCGTGTGCGTGCAGATGGCGCACGCGCGCGATAAGGCGCGGCGGGCCGGTGTCGGCGGGGGCTGCGCCGACATGAACGCGCTTCGGGCCCATGACCGGCTCCTCGAGGGCAAGACGGAGTCGGCGAAGAAGTACGTCGCGAAGGCGCTCGCCGCGGACCCCGAGAACGCGGGGGCTCGCATCCAGCAAGCGATGATGCTGTGCATGGACGGCGACTACGACGGCGCCATCCCCATTATGGAGGCAGCGCTGCGCCAAGGCTTGCGGTCGAGCCATGGCGAGCAGGAGTACAACCTCGGCAAGGCCTACCACGAGCGCGACCGGCCCGGCGACCAGCGGCGCGCGATTGAGCACCTGCGCTGCGCCTGGGCCGTGAATCCGCGGGAATCGTCGACAGCCAATTTGATCGGCTCGTGCTACCAGGACATATACTCGAAGTCGTGCGCTGTTGCGGACCTCGACGAGGCCGAGCGCTGGTGCAAGCGCGCGTACGCGCTGGACAAGGACGACCCGCGTGCTCCCAGGGCCAGCGCCTTCAACCTCGCCTCGGTTTACCTCCTGAAGTGCGACGCCGACGCCGCGATCCCGCTGCTCGAGGCTGTGCTCGCGACGAACCCGCAGGAGGTCCGGGCCAAGCGCCTCCTCGACCTGGCCCGGTCCATGATGTAAGCCTCGAAAAGGGACCCCCGCCTTACGCCGCGGGGAGGGAAAGGTTCGCAGCGCGCCCACTTCTCTATCCGGAGACGAGGCGGTGGGGCCACTTGGAGGCGCAGTTGAGCATGGTCTCGAGGGCCTCCTTCGCGTAGGCCGCGTCCGCCTTCGTCTTCGACTCGCCGCAGAGGAGGTCGTCGCCGTTGATGCCCTTGACGACGAAGCAGAGCTCCTCCTTGGCGCCTGGGCAGCACAAGGGTGATTCAACGTCGCTTCAACGTGAGTGTTCCGCGCGCGCGCGTTCCGGAAAAAGCATCCACGCTTCGAGACCGTTCCGAGAGATGATCGCTCGTCCAAAAATCAGCCGAAACGAGTGGAAAACGGCCGAGAAAGGAGCCTTTGAAGTTGGGAATTTCGCTCTCTTGTCCTGCCCTGCTTGGCGCCCGGCTTGAGCTTCTTCGAGAGTAGGCTTTTTTGCATGTGGCCCTGGCCGTTGCCGAGCTCCGCGCGGCGGATCTTCGCGAGCGGCAGCCGCGTCGCGATGGCCCCCGTGCCGCGGACCTCGCGCGTGAGGACGCTGTCGAAGGCCTCGCCGACGAGGAGCTTGCGGGACACGGCCTTGCCGTCCTTCCACTCCTTGAAGATGATGCCGTTCTTGAGCGACTCGCGGAACTTCTTGAGCGGGTCCTCCGTGGGCTCGACGTCGACGTCCTTGACCTTCAGGCGCTCCGTCTTGAGCTTCGACGCGTCCATGTCGTCGCCGAGGCGCGCGAAGAGGGCCGCGCGGTTCGTGCGGCCCTTCTCCTTCTGGGCGAGCATGGCCTGGATGGACAGCAAAGCCGTCTGGCCGCACTGGACGACGGCCGGGTCGTGGCTCCACTTGTCGATGCACGACTTGAGCAGGCCCTCGCCGTCGCGCTCCAACACCACGGCCGCGTACTCCATGTCCGCGGACACGAGGTTGTCCAGCGTCGTGATGGTCTTGATGATGAGCTCCGGGTCGTCGTCGAAGGTCTCCATCGTGTTGAGCAGCACCTTAATGCCGCCCGCGGACACGAGCGCGCGATTGTTGGCCGGCACGAACGCGAGCTGGCCCAGGAGCTCAAAAATCAACTTGAGCACGTCCGCGTCCTCGACGAAGGACGACGTCGCCCGCATGACGTGGGACATGCCGTCCTCCGCCGTCGCCTTGGACAGCTCGTCGTCCGCCGCGAGGCGCACGAGCGTGATGAGCACGAACTTGACGACCTCCGCGTTGCCGTCGTAGACGTCCAGCAGCTCGAAGACGACCTTGAGGTGGCTCTTATCCAGAAAAACGCGCGCGTTCTCCGGCACGGTGACCAGGTTCGACAGCGACAGCATGCAGTCGACGACGAACTCCTCGTCGTTCGCGTGCGCGGCGAGCGCCGAGAGCAGCGCGGCCGTCGTGCCGATGGCCGTGAGCCGCTCCACGGAGAACTCGTTGTAGGTCAAGACCGAGATGAGCTTCACGCACTGCTGGAGCAGGCCCGCGTTGAAGTCGTACTGGCGGATGCAGTCGAGCGTCATCTCGCAGATGCCGCCGTCCGTGACGACGCGCGCGGCCCGCTCGTCGTTGCCGATGTTGTAGAGCGCGTCGAAGCAGGCCGTCAGCAGGGTCGCGTCGTTGGCCGACGCGTGCTCCGCGAGCACCTTCTTGATCGCGCCGATCGCGCCGCCGTCGATGAGGTACGTCGTCGCCTGCTCGTCCATGTCGTCGTCCTCCGTCGCGCCAAAGTTGGAGAAGAGCTCCACGGCCGTCCGCAACACCTTGGAGTCGTCCATGTGGACGTCCATGCCCGCGACGACGAGGGGCACGGAGCCCGCGGCCGTCATCGTCAAGATGCACGCGTCGACGATGGACATGTTGCCCATGCAGCGCATCGTCTTCGTGAAGAAGGACGCCTCCGCCGCGTAGAGCTTGAGCGCCTCGACGAACTCGGGCGTGAGCTGGTCGCAGACGTAGGCCTTCTGCTCCTCGTTCTCCGTCAAGAGCGACGAGCACGTGAAGACGGCGATCTCGACGAGCTTCGCGTCCAAAATGTGCTGCTGGAGGGCCCACTTGAGCGTGTAGGGCACGTTGACCTCCATCTCGTAGCCGATGACCTCGTCGTTGTTGAACGCGAGGTGGCCTAAAATCGTCAGGCAGCGCAATACTAAAACGCCGTTGGCCATGTGGTCCAGCGCCGTCTGGTTCAGCACGGCGACGTACTCCCGGAGCCCGAGGCGCGCCTTCATCTTGTCGAGCTGGGCGAGGTTGCCCAACAGCTCCGACGCGTCCATCAAAACGGCCTCGTCGCCGCCGCAGTGCTCGAGCGCCGCGACGAGGTTCTCGAGGCCCGCCATGTCCGCGAGGTGGTCCAGCGCGCCCGCGTCCCTCCCCATGGCCGCGAGGATGTGGGCCACGCGGCCGAGCACGCCCGCGTCGCGCGAGTGCGTCGCGAGGCAGCCCACGAGGCCCGCCATGGACGACGGGTCGATGCCGCTGAGGTCGCCGTCGAGCTGGTCCACGAGGCCCACGAGGTCGCCGAGCTCCTGCATGAAGGCGAAGTGGGCCTGGGGCTGCTCCCAGGCCGACTCCTGACTCGCCCCGTTGAAGAAGTAGGCGCCGTCCGCGGACGCGATGCACTGCCAGTCCGCGGCCGCCGCGTGGAACCCCGCGAGGCCGTTGAGCCGCTCCTCGAGCTGCTCCTCGGCGCCGCCGGCGAAGGCCGCCGTGAGCTTGGCCAGCAGCGCCGCCCCGGTCTCCTGGATGTAGGCCGACTTCGGGTGGAAGCGCACCGTGTCCGTGACCAATCGGATCGCCTCCTTGCTCAGCTTCATCGCCTCGACGCCGAGCGTGTCCGCCATGCCGTTTAAAGCGTACAAATCGTTCTGCACGAAGGGCTCCTCGCCGCGGCGCAGCTTCGATTTTAAAGCATTCACCATGGCTTTCGGTAGATCGTAGTGGACGAGGCCGTTGTTCGCGTCCGCGTCGCCGTGCGCGACGGCCTTGGCGATCAGGTCCGCGGCCGCGAGCGCCCGGGCCGCCGGCACGCCCTCGGAGACGTCGATGGGCGCGCCCGGCGAGCCGTCGCCGCCGTCCGGGACCAGGTCCTCGGCGACGAGGCCGAGGAAGGCCGGCTCGTAGCCCGCGAAGCAGAGCTTCGCGCCGTCGGCCGTCGCCATGGACGCGTCGTGGAGCCGCAGCGCGTCCATCTGCTTCAGGACGCTCCGCGACCCGCAGAGCGCCGACACGTGCTCGATCTTCCAGGGCACGGCCTCGGCGACGTAGGTCGCGCCCGCGGCGACCGCGTCCTTGTGCTTGCCGAGCGCCGCGACGATCGCGGCCGCGCAGCCCTCGTAGCCCGCGAAGCCCCCGGCGTAGTTCATGTAGGTCAGCGCCTCGAGCAGGGCCTGGGCGCCGCCCTCGACGCCGAGCACCTGCTTGAGCGCGTCCTCGAGCAGGCCCGGGTCCCGGACGCCGCCGAGGAGCGCCGCGAGCGCGGCCGCGCCCTCGGGGTCCGCCGCGAGCTCCGCGGCGTGGCTCAGCGCCTGCTGGAGCAGCGTCGACAACGCCGACGCCGCCTCGCCGGCGAGGCCGCCGTCGCCGCCGCGCGCGCGCGACGCCTTGTCCGCGTTGGACTGGACGTGCGCGATCAAGCCGCACGACGCGATCGCGCGGATCGACGTCGGCCCGCCCCGGGCCAGCGACCCGAGCGTCGCGCAGGCCGCGGCCTTGAGCGCGTCGCCCATGCCCTCGCCGAAGGCGCCCTGGAGGCAGTGGAGGGCCAGATCCTCCGGGATGACGACGCCCTCGACGTTCATCAACCGCGAGAGCAGCGCGAGCGTCGCGGCGATCGCGTCCTGCTGCTCGTCGGACGGGGCCAGCGCGTAGAGCTGGTCCAGGGCGCCGACGATGGTCTGCATGACGCGGTCCGCGACGGCCTGGTCCACGAGGCCCGGCTGGAGCACGAGGTTGCCCAGGAGGCGCATCGTCGCCGCGAGCTCGCCCAGAACCTGCGCGTCGCCCGACGCGGACGCGTACGCGAGCTCGTCGGCCTTGGCCAGGATCGCCTCCAGCCCGCTCCCCCCGCCGGCGATCTTCGCGAGCGCCGCGGCGCACTTCGTCGCCAGGCCGATGTGGTTCGGGAACTTGTTCATCGCGCGGATGAGCACCTGGGCAGCAAAAGGGTGATTCAACGTCGCTTCAACGTGAGTGTTCCGCGCGCGCGCGTTCCGGGAAAACCATTCACGCTTCGAGACCGTTCCGAGAGATGATCGCTCGTCCAAAAGTCAGCCGAAACGAGTGGAAAATGGCCGAGATCGGAGCCTTTGAAGTTGGGAATTTCGCTCTCTTGTGCTGCCCTGATGAGCACGTCCGCCGCGTTCGCGTCCGCGAAGCGCTGCGCCGTGTCCGCGTCCATGGCCAGCAGTTCCAAGAGCTCGGCGCACTGCTCGAGGCCCGGCACGGCGAGGTCCACGTCGTCCAAGGAGCAGAGATTGTTCATGAGCCCCAGCAGCTTGCGCGCGGTGCCCTTGACCATGTCGACGGTGAGCCCCGCGTGGCGCTCGGCCAGATTCTTCATGAGCCCGACGACGGCCTCGATGGACTCCTTGTCCGGGGCTAAACCCAGGGCGTCCAAGATCTGCTCGATGACCTTGAGCGTGCCCGCGCCGAGCAGCGTCTCCGCGTCGCCGTGCGCCGCCAGATTCGCCAACAGACGGATGGCCTCGGCGACGGGCGAGGCGCCCGTGACCTCGCCCCGGTCCACGGCGGCGCGCGCCTCGGCCATGTTGTCGCTCACGTAGGCGCAGATGAAGGGCAACGCGCCGCCGCGGACGATCGCGGCCGCGCCGTCGCCCGAGTTCTTCGCGAACGCCGACAGGCACGCGAAGACGGGCTCGCGCAGCTGCTCGTCGTCCAACAGCGGCAGGAGCGCCTCCACGCAGCCGCAGAGCACAAAGGCCTCGCAGACCTCGGCGTCGCTCACGAGCGACGCGATCGCGTTGACGACGTCCTTCGAGGGGTTCTCCTGGAGCTCCTTCACTAAAACGGGCACGAGCTCGAGCGCGCCCTCGACGCGGAGCCCCCGGCCCGCGGCGCGGCCCAGGGCCGTGATGCAGGCGCGCACGAGGTTCGCTTTCGTTTTGGACTCCGGCGCCTGGACCGTCGCCTTCAGGAGCTCCGCGATGGTCTCGCCGCCGCGCGCCGCGCGGATCGCGCCCGCGAAGTCGCCGCACATGAGCAGGAGCCCGAGCTTGCCGACGTCGCCGTGGGCGTCGCGCATCGTTTCGGCGTCGCCGCCGGCGACGGCGCCGAGGTCGACGGCCTTGACCTTGGCCAGCAGGGCCAGCGCGTCCTCCTCGGACACCAAGACGCCGATCGTCTTCTCGCACTGGGCCACAAAGTCGGCGTCGCCGCTCTTGGCGTCCATGGCGTCGAAGAGCGCGCCCACGGCGCCCTGCTGCGACATCTGCTTCGCCGCCTCCGGCGCCGTCGCGCCGACGCGCTCGAGGACCCGGAGGCAGTCCAGCAGCCCCGCGGCGACCGCGCCGTCGTCGCGGAGGCCCTCGTCGCCCGCGGCGCGCTCGACGAAGGCGCCGAGGGCCGCGATGCAGGGCTTGGGCCCGTTGCGCGACCCGACCTTGGCCGCGCCCTCCGTCGTCTTGCACAGGCCGTAGAGCGCGCCCGCGGACGTCTCGAGCACGGCCGCGAACCTGCGTGGATTCCAAATCTTCAACCCGACTTCGTAATCTGCGCGTAATCGAACGGTTTGGACCAAATTCTTTCGCTGTGCTTCGAGAGCTCGACGAGAGCAATCGATTCGTCCAAAAATCAGCCGAATCGACTTCGATTTGACGGAGCTAGAGAGTTCTGAAGTTCGGTGGGGATACCCCAGCTCGCTGGTTGATTTCCACGCGGCCGCGAACGCGCCGTCCGCGGCCGCCTCGCCCGTCAGGTCCTCGCCCGCGCAGTGGTAGGCCATGGCCTTGGACACGGCCTCGACGACGCCGCTGCGCAGGCCCGCCTCGTGGTTCCGCCCGCAGATGGCCCGGATGAGCTTGAGCGCGGGCACGACGGCCGCGACGGCGGCCGTGTGGTTCTTCACGACGGCCACGGCCGCCGCGAGCGCCTCGTCGTCGGGGAACGCGCCGCTCTCGTCGCCAGCCTCGAGCTCCACGAGCGCGCCGGCGAAGGTGCCCAGCAGCTCGTCGACGTGGGGCATGTCCGCGGCCTTCATCGACGCGACCGCGCCCATGAGGCGCACCATGGGCGTCGCGGCGTCGTTCGCGGCGAGGCGCGGCACGTTCGCCGGCACCATGGCCAGCACACCTAACGCCATGGCCGCCAGGGGGATGGCGGCGACCTCCTGCTCGCTCGCGGCGCCCGCGGCGATCTTGTCGCCGAACGCGCGCAATTCCGCGACCTTGGCGGCCACGAGGGCGTCGTTGGACAGCGACTCGACGAGCTCGATGGCCGCCTTGCGCACGGACGCGTCGTCGGGGTGCGCGCAGACCGCGGCGACGATGGCGTCGAGGCCGCCGCCGACGCGCACGGCCTCGGCGCCCGTCGCCGGCGCGCCGATCACCTGTGTGGAAATCAAATCTTCAACCCGACTTCAATGTGCGCGTAATCGAACGGTTTCGACGCGAGGCTTTCTGCCGTGCTTCGAGAATTTGACGAGAGCAATCGATTCGTCCAAAAATCAGCCGAATCGACTTCGAATTGGCCGAGCTAGAGAGTTCTGAAGTTTGGTGGGGACCCCCCAAACCAGTGGTTGATTTCCACACAGCCGATCACGAGCGTCGACAGGAGGTAGAGCGACTCCTTCGTGAGCTCCGCGTCCGCGGCGTGGTTCACCAGATTCGCCAGCACCACGGCCGCCGCGTCGAAGGCCACGAGACGCTCCACGGCCGACGGCGTCGCGCCGAGCGCGCCGAGCGCGCGCGTGCCGGCCAGCTGCCTGTGTGCAAATCAACCAGTGAGCTGGGACGTCGGGGCCAAACTTCAGAATTCTCTAGCTCGGTCAAATCGAAGTCGATTCGGCTGATTTTTGGACGAATCGATTGCTCTCAGCAAGTTCTCGAAGCACGGCGGAAGTGCTCGTGTCAAAACATTCGAATACGCGCACATTGAAGTCGGGTTGAAGATTTGATTTCCACACAGCCAGCTGCGTCGCGACGTCGTCCGCGTTCGCGCGCATCGCCGCGACGAGGGCCGCCAGCGCCGCGTCGAGGCCGCTCGTCGTCAGCCCCGCCGCCGCCGCCTCGGCGCCGTCGCCCTCCTTGAGCAGCGCCGCGAGGAACTTGCAGCCCTCGCGCGCGACCTTGCCGCTCTCGGCGCCGTGCGCGGCCAGCGCGCCGACGATGGCGTCGACGGCGCCGGGGCAGCGCGCGACGTGGGCCGTCGTGTTCGCCTGCGTCGAGATCTTGTTGAAGGCGCCGAGAATCTGCGCCTTGAGGTCCACGGGCGTCGCGGGCTGCCGGAGGCAGAAGACGAGCTTCTCGATGGCGCCCGACGACAAAATGTCGTCCAGATTCGTCGACGACAGGGCCAGGCGCCCGATGAGGCGCACGATCTCCTCCATGGCGCGCGCGCTGATGTTGCCCTCGAAGGCGCCGATGACGGCCAGGATGCCGCCGCTCTTGGCGATCTCGTCCGCGAAGTCGCCGTCCATCGCGAGCGCGGACAGCAATTGCAGCAGCCGCTCGACCTGGTCCGCGCTGAGGCCGCCGGCCTTGATCTGCTCGATGAGCTCGGCGATGCCGCCCTCCATGAGCACGATGAGCAGCTTCGAGACGACGCGCGCCATGTTCTCGTCGTCCGGGTAGACCCCGAGGACGCCGAGCAGCGTGTTCAGCGCGCCCTTGGACTTGAGCGACGCCGCCACGCCGAGGTCGTCGTAGCCGATGAGCTTGATCAACACCTTGGCGACGTCGATGACGGACGCCGCGTCCTCGTCGCTGCAGCGCTTCGTCGCCGCGATCGACGCGAGCGGCGCGAGGCACGGCGTCGAGATGCTGTTCCCGTCCGCCTCGGCCGCGCGGACCCCCTCCTTGCCCGCGTTGGCCCGCGTCATTTTCTCCAGAATCTTCGCGCACAGACTCACGACCTGCGTGTCGGCCGCGTTGGCCTCCATGACCTTGGCGACGTTGCCGATCATGTGCGCCGTGACGATCTTCTCCAGCGACTTCGGGTGGTTGCACATCTTGTCGATGAGGCTCAGGGAATTCAACAGCACCTCCTGGTCCAACCCGTCGTTCGCCGCCATGGACTCGAGCACGGCGTCGACGCCGCCCTCCTCGCCGATGATCGTCGCGTTCGTCGCGTCGACGGCCAACCGGCTCAGGCACCGCGTCGACGCCATGAGCACGGCCTCGTTGCCCGGGTGCTTCTTGATCACGCGGATCACGGTCGACGCCGCGTCGATGTCGATGGCCACGTCGATGTACTCGCGCCAGCGCGGGTTCGGGGGGGCCAGCACCTTGCAGAACGTGTCGATGGAGTAGACGGCGAGCTGCTTGAATTTGATGTGCTCCTGGACGGCGGCGACGAGGGACGTCACCTCGTCGGACGTGCGGCTCATGCCGCGGGCCCGCGCCATCCTGACCGCCGGGGGACGACCACTCCGCCTCGCGAGGCGGAACAGACCGGCAGCCCGAGCGTGGATGGCTGCGAGCGCAGAGCGCGGCTGCCCAAAAACTGAAGAATTCAACCCAGGACATTTACCTTGCAGGTCGGCGGCTCGAGCGCTCCGCGTGGTGACATCGATGCGGCCGTGATTCGCAGCAGGGGTTGTCGCAGTGATTCGCAGCAGCAGTGGTCGCAGCGATGCGTGGCTTCCTCGTGCTAGCACTCGCCGCGGCTTGGGCGCCGGTGCGCCGCGTCAAACGTGCGCCGGCGGCGGCGCCGCTGCGCGCAACGACGGAGCCCGCGCTCGCCCAGGGCCGGCGCCTGCTGGAGGAGCGCCAGGACCCGCGGCGGACCAAGGAGGAGCGGCGCGCGCTCGACGCGGCGCTGACGGCCTGCGCCTGGGACCTCGCGGCGAACTCGACGACGCCCAGCGAGGCCGTCGCGCTCTTCGCCGCGCGCTCCGCGTTCGGCGCGCGGCCGCCGCGGCAGCTCGCGGCGGCCGCCGCCGTCGGCTGCGCGGTCGGCGGCGACGTCGCCGCGTGCGCGCGCCTCCTCGCCGACCACGCGCTCGCGGGCGGCAAGCGGGCCGCGAGCCTCGGCACCGCCGCGCGGAGCCGCCTCGTCGAGGCGCTCTGCGCGGCGCCGACGCGCGAGGACGCGGCGCTCGCCGAGGCCGCGGACCTCCTCGACGGCGACGGCGACCGCTGGCTGTCGCCGGCGGCGCGGCGGAGCCTGAACCGCGCGCTCGTGCGGAGCGCGCGCCGCGCGGCGGCGGCCGCGGCGGCCGAGGACGACGAGGCGTCGCTCCTGAGCTGCGGCCGCGACGACGTCGCCGCGCTCCACGCGGGCGCGGCAAACGACGGCGACGCCGCCGCGGACCTCCTGCCGAGGCACGGCGACACGCGACGCGTCGACGCGCTCGCCGTCGCCGAGGCGGCCGCGCGGGGCGCGCCGCGCGGCAAGCCGCGCCGCGACTCGCTCGGTGCCGTCGCCGCGTGCGCGTACCACGCCGCGCGGCGCCGGAGCGTCGCGCTCGCGGCGACGAAGGCGGCGCTGCGCCGCGCCGGCGACGCGCGGCCGGGCGCGCGGAACGACGACGACGAGGCCGCGCCCTACGCGCTCCGGGCCGTGCTCCGCGAGGCGCTGGACCGCGGCGACGGCGACGCGGCGACGGATCTGCTCGACGAGCTCGACCGACGGCGCGTGCTGCGGCTGACGCTCGACGAGCGGGCGGCGTCGACGCGGGGGCTCGACGACGAGACGCTCGACGCGCTCCTGGAGGCGTCGGGCGACGACGGCGACGTCGCGGGCGCGCTGGACGCGCTCCGCCGGAAGCTCCGGGGCACGGCGCGCAAGCCCGGGGAGATCGGCGCCGCGGAGCGCGCGACGGCCCACGCGGTCCGCGCCGCGGCCCGGGCCGTCGTCGGCGGCGGCGACGCGGACGACGCGGCGGCCGCGGCGGCCGACGCCGTCGCGTTGTGGCGCGCGTTCGCCGTCGTCGGCGAGGACCGCGAGTTCCGGCGCCGGGAGCTCCAGCTCGCCGCGCTGCAGCTCGACGTGGCCGTCGCGGTCGTCGCCGACTCGGAGACGCGCGTGCCCGCGCTCGCGCCGACGGGCGACGAGCGCCGCGACGACGCCGCGGCGATCGCCGCGCTCGAGATCCTGGAGGTCGCCGCGCGGCGCGGTGACCCCCTGGCGGCGGAGGACGCGGCGGAGGCCCTGGCGGCCGCGGCGCCGCGCGCCGGCGTCGTCGACGCGGCGCTCGCGGTCTTCTGCGCGGCGCGCGACTGGCGCCGCGCCGTCGACGCGTCCGCGCGGCGCGACGCCTTCGCCGGCGACGTCGACGCGGAGGCGGCCTACGGCGCGCTGCGCTGCTGCGCGCTCGCGCGCGAGCCCGAGGCGGCCTGCGACGTCGTCCGCCGCGACGCGCGGCCTTTAGGGCCCCGGAGCCTGCTGGCGGTGGCCTGCGCGTTCGGCCGCGCGGGCGACGCGGGCGGCGCCCTCGGCGCCTGGCGCGAGTTGGAAACTCTCCACGGCGCCGACGCGACGGCGCGCTCGGCGGTCGTCGCGGCGCTCGTCGGCGACGCCGACGGCGCGCGCGCGGCCGCGGCGCTCGTGTCCGGCTTCGAGGACGACGCGCGCGACGCCGAGGCGCCGGGCGACGGCCGCGTGAGCGCGGCGCTGGCGACGCGCGTCGGCACCGCGCGGAACTGGGCCAACGCCGCGGCGCGCGAGTCCGCCGCGCGCCGGTCCCTCGACCGGACGACGACCGGGCCGCCGCGGACCGTGGTCTCGGAGACGACCTACGCGCGGTTGGCGTCCGCGCTCCTCAGGTCGCGCGAGGCCGCGGACGCGCGCGAGGCCATCGGCGCGCTCACGCGCTACGGCGTGGAGGCGCCGTCGGAGATCCGCGACTACTTCGAGGCCGTCGGCCCCGGCGACCGCGCGGGCCAGCTCTACCGCGCGCTCTTCGGCAGCCGCCC
>NW_008705562.1:1603421-1610159 GCF_000186865.1 Aureococcus anophagefferens
ACGCGGAGGACTGGGTCGTCGGCCGGCCGAACCGCGTCGTGCCCCGGGACGGCCGGAGCGACCGCCGCGACGCGCGGGGCGCCGTCGCCGACGACGACGCCGCGACGACGCGCGGCGAGCCGATCCCGAAGCGGGAGCCGCTCGCCGCGCCCCAGTCGCGGCTCATCCCCGAGCCGCCGACGCCGCGCGCGCCGCCGGTCCTCGTCGCGCGCGCCGAGGACGACGACGACGCGAACTAAACTTGCTCCAGGACGTCCGTTTCAAACCAACCCCGACGACGACGGCGCCAATTACAGAACGTTAAAACAACCCCGCCGCGCGGCCTCCACGGCCGCGCGGGCGAAAAAAAATGACACCTCTCACGCGACGACGCGCAGCTTGTGCTTGTCCCAGATCTTGCCGCCGCCGGGCGTCGCGTCCTTGGCCGCGCGGTACCACTTGATGGACTCGACGGGGTCCTTGGGCACGCCGTCGCCGCGCGCGAGCGCGACGCTCCAGTTCGTCGCGCCGCGGCCGTCGCCGGCCTCCGCGGACCGGCGGAACCAGTCGGCGGCGAGTTCGAGGCTCTTCGGCGCGCCGCGCTCGCCGCGCTGGTGCAGGATGCCGAGGTCGCACATGGCGACGGCGTCGCCGCCCGCCGCGAGCGACGCGAGGCGCTCCAGCGACGCGGCGCCGTCGGGCTGCATCTCCGCCCAGGCCTTGGCGCCCGCCGCGGCCAGCGCCGCGGCCGACGGCTTGCCGCCGCGCAGCTCCTCCTCGGTCTCGGCCAGCTTCGACATCGCGCCGCGGACAGAGGCCGACGCCGGGAGAGCGCTTTTGTGCGCGCTTCAAGTTCGCTTGATTAATAACGGCAAGTCCACATCAACGTTTGAGAGTAGTTTCCTTGAGGCACGGAGCTGCAGTGCTTGAGCAGTGGTGGTAGCTCTACAAGCCAATTAAAGCGGCCGACGACCTCTTCGGCGCAGCTCGGCGTCAGGGTCCGCCGTCTTCGCGGCCATGTCGGCGCTCCGGCGGAGCTCGAGCTCGAGCCCGTCGCCGGCGCAGAAGGCCAAGTACGACGCGGCGATGAACGAGTTCGAGCGCGCCATGGAGAAGATGAGCAAGTCCATGCGCAAGTCCGCCGTGCAGTCCATCCGCGAGGACGAGCGCATGCGCCAGTCGGCGCGCGAGATGCTCATCCACGTCGCGCGCGCGCGCGTCGCCGCGCACGGCGCGGCGTCGATCTCGCTCGCGCGGACGGACCAGGAGGCCGCGACGGCGACGACGACGGCGCGGCGCAAGTCGCTCCAGGACATCTCGCTCGTGTCCGGCGCGGCGGCCAAGGTCGCGCTGGACCGGTCCGTGGAGCGCATGCGCCGCGACAAGCACGCCAACGAGACGTCGGCGGAGCGCGCCGCGCGCGAGGCCGCGGAGGCCGCGGAGCGGAAGGACCAGCAGCCGGTGTTCGAGCACCTCGAGGCGTGCACGGAGCGCGTGCTTAGGGCGGAGCTGGCCTTGGCGCGGCGCATCGCCCAGGGCAAGTCGGACCTCCACGAGTCGTCGCGGCGCCACCTGCGGAGCCTCGCCGAGGAGATGGGCGAGGCGCTCCTGCCCGAGGACGACGACGTCCGGCGGGAGCGCGACCGCCAGCTGCTCGACAGCCGGCCCCAGGTCATCGACGCGCTGCTCAGCGGCGAGGGCGCGGAGATCGAGGCGGCCTTCGAGGTGCTCGCGGGCCCCCTGATCCTCTACATCCGCCACTACTCGAACGCGCTGCAGATGGTGCCCAAATTGCTGCTCATCATGATCGGCCTGCCGATCATTTTGGAGCAGGACCTCAAGCTCGGGAGCACGTGCAAGGACGTGCTCATGATCGGCGGGCGGCCCTTCCTGCCCATGTCCGCGTGGCTCCTGACGCAGATCATCACGGACATCGCCATCGTCATCACGCGCGCGCGCCGCTTCTACCTCATGCGGCCCGTCGTCAGGGCAGCAAAAGGGTGATTCAACGTCGCTTCAACGTGAGTGTTCCGCGCGCGCGCGTTTCCAAAACAGCACCCACGCTTCGAGAGCGCTCCGACAGATGATCGCTCGTCCAAAAATCAGCCGAAACGAGCGGAAAACGACCGAGATAGGAGCCTTTGAAGTTGGGAATTTCGCACCCTTTTGCTGCCCAGGCCCGTCGTCCTCGCGTTCGACCGCGGCGAGGGCGTCGAGGCGACGCGGCTCCGGAACCGGAAGCGGTCCGAGCTCTTCACGTCCTTCCTCAAGCACAACATCATGAAGATCGGCCGCAAGTCGAAGATCTCCGCGGGCGCGCGGCGGGGGCGGCGGAACAACACGTTCGAGGAGGACCTCAAGGGGTCGCGGACGTCGCGGCGGCCCGGCGAGCTGACGATGAACGAGAAGAACATCCGGGGCCTCGAGGACATGCTCGACGCGAACCTGAGCGACGACGGCGAACCGCCGGAGCGGCCGCGCGCGCCGTCGACGCGCGCGCGGTCCGCGTCCGTCGAGTCCTTGGAGTCGGAGCTCGACGACGACGACGCGGCGCCGCCGCACGCCCTCGACGCGATCATACCGATCGAGGAGGCGTCGGAGCGCGGCGAGCGGGCTTTGCTGGCCCTGGCGCGCGTCGAGAACTCGGGCACGCGCGTGCCGCTGGCGCTGCTGACGATCCTCTCGTTCACGCTCGGCCTCGCGGGCGGCGTCTACCTCCTGCTCCCCTTCGGGCGCGACTCCTGCCAGCCGCTGGCGCTCGTGCTCGCCAACTCCTACATCGCCTTCTTCTACATCTTCTTCGTGCCCAACCTGCTGATCTGCATCGTCGCAATCATCGAGCTCACGTCGATCAACCCCGAGGACCACCGGCTCCAGGACATCCTGGAGCGGACCATGGCGCGCCTCGACGACATCTTCTTCCTCGGCCAGGTGCCCCTGTGCACCTTCTTCGCGAAGCGGTTATTACTAAAATCGACGGCGCCGCCGCTCGACGGCGCGCGGCTCAAGGCGCTCCTCCGCCGCGACGCGTACATCCTCAAGCACCGCCGCGAGACGCTCAAGACGGCTTTGGACGACTGCGACGAGCAGATCGCCGCCGTCGACTCCATCCGCAAGCGGGCGCGCCTCGCCTACAAGAAGAAGGACACCATCGACCCCTTCGCGGAGACGCCGGGTTTGCGGGTTCGCCGCTACTCGCGCTTCGTGCCCGAGGTGTCCTGGCACCAGTCCTTCGTGCCCGTCTACCGCGAGGTCGACCCGGCGACGCCCCTCGATGGCTACGACCCAAACTTCCCGCGCACGGCCGTGAGCCCCATCAAGCTCTTCGGCAACACGTTCCGCCTCCAGTCGCCGCGGCGCGCGTCCGACGCCGCCGAGGGCCGCCGCGACTCCGACGCGAGCGAGTTCGAGTTCTACGACGCGCTGTAGTGGTAACACGTGCGCATTCCGGGGGGGTCCCGCGCTAGTCGAGGTCCGGGCCCGCGCCCTCGGGCGCCTCGTAGGCGGGGGGGGTCGCGCCGCCCTCGTCCTCGGGCTCGTCCTCCGGCTCATCGTCGGGCCGCGCGGCCTCGGCCGGAGGCGGCGCCGCGGCCTGCTCCGCGGCGTCCAGCAGGCTTTGGAGCGTGTCGAGCCACTGGAACTTGGTCTGATTGTCGCCCGCTAACGCCGCGGCCTGCGCGTTGCGGCCCGCGTCGAGCGCGAGGGCCAGCGCTTTGGCCTGCGCCGCCGCGATCGCGCGCACGGTCTCGGCCGTGTCGACGTGGAGCTCGGCGAGAGCGTCGCCCGCGTCCTCGGCGGCGGCCGCGCCGGGGTCCGCGAGGGGCCAGGCGTCGATGGCGCCGTCGAGGGACACCGCCGGCGGCGCCGCCGCCGCGGACGGGCGCCGCGCGGCGGCCGTCGCGGACTTGGCGGCGCCGAGCGCGCCGGCGATGACCAAATTCTCCGCGCGGACGCGCTCGAGGAAGCCGCGCTTCTCGGCCAGGAGGCCCTGCTTGTCGGCCTTGAGCTCGGCGACGGCGTCCTCCGCCGCCATCAACCGCGCCGCGAGCGCCGCCAGCGACGCCTGGCGGTCGTCGACCTGGCCGCGCGGCGACGCCGGCGGCGACACGGGGAGGTCGTCGGGGCCGCGCGCGAGGCCGTCGGCGTGCGGCTTCGGGGCCGCGCGCTTCTGCGGGCCCCCGCGGCGCGCCTTGTAGGACTCCATGAGGCCCGCGAGGAACTCCGCGTCGTACTCGTCGTCCTCGAGGTCCTTGCCCGGCACCATGCTCAGGCGCGCGCTCCGCGTCGCCGACCAGCCGCCGTGGTGCTCGACGTGCGGCGCCGCGGCCGCGTGGACGGACTCGTGGCCGGGGGAAGTCACGCGAATCCCGCCCACGAACAGGCTCCGCCGCTCCGTCGCGTGCGGGTGGAGGCGCTCGCGATCCGCGGCCGAGAGCGCGCGCTGCCTCGGCGTCTTCTTCCCAGGCGTGTGATGGTTCGCGAAGGTCTTGCGCGACCTACCACATGTGTCGGTCACAATGTTTCATCGTGTCCCCGCCCGAAATCTCTCGAACATAGTCGCAGGACGCCGTCCGCGACTGCATCAGGTTCGGCGAGAAGGTGCATTCCTCCAGTTCGCGCGCGGCCGCGTCGGCGCGCTGCGACTCCACCTTTCCCTTCGTCGCGGTGCTGCGACTGGCCACCCAGCGCTTCTGCGAGGACCGCGTGCGCGTCTTCCGCGTCGGCGACGGCGACTTGCGGTCTGATTCGCCCCACCAGGCGCCGCCGCCGCCGTTCCCCCAGGCCGCCTGCGCGACGGCCCGGGGATCCGCGATCACAGGCTCGCCGACGGCCGGCTCCGCCGGCTCCTGGACTCGCACGGTCGGTGTCTTCTGCGCCCAGAAGGCCGCGTCGTCGCCGGCCATGGTTCGCGCGTCGCTTCGTCAAAGAGGCGGCGCGTGTGATGGCGCGGGTGGGATGAGCGTCGCGGTCTTCGTCCGAGGCCGACTCGACGAGCAGCAACAACAACAGTGGTGGCTCGCGCGGCTGCCCGATTGCGCCAGCGGCGGCGGCGCGACGTTAAGCCTTCAATGGTGCCGCACGATCAACTCTTTGGGGCTGCCCGCGCGCGAGAATTCAGGGCATGGGAAAGCCGAGGCAGCCGGCACTCGCCATCTCGGATGAGTAGCCATCTCGGATGAGTAGCATGGCAGGCCCGGCGCGCAACCTCGACTTCGGCGACACGCCGACGCGCGACGCCCCGGCCGGACACGCCGCGCTCGACGCGACGAACGCGGAGCACAACTCGCCGCTCCACCTGCTCGCGCGGTCCGGCAACGTCGAGGGCGTGGGCCTGCTGCTGCAGCACGGCGCGGACCCGAACCTGCGCGGCGCCGGCGGCTGTTCGCCGCTCCACGCCGTCTGCGACGCGCCCCTCGACGGCGCGGACGAGCAGCACGCGCGCTGCGTCGCCGCGCTCCTGGCCGCGGGCGCGGACGGCGACGTGAGGGACGACGCTGGCCGCTCGCCGCTCCTCGCGGCCGTCGAGCGCGGGCGCCTCGCCTGCGTCGCGTGCCTCGTCGAGCGCGGCGCGGACTTTGGCGGCGACGCCGACGGCAGGACGCCTCTCCACGCGGCCGCGGCCGCGAGCCCCGAGGCGCTCGCGCTGCTCCTCGCGGCGCCGGGCGACCGGAGGCCCGGCGGCGCCCTGCCCGCATCCCCCAGTACGCCCGGCGGCACGTCCGCCGCCGTCGCCATCTACGAGAAGATCCGACGACGCGGCGTCGAGGGCATCCGGAAGGCGGACGAGCCGCGGTCGCCGACGAAGGCGGCGCTCACGCCGCCGCGCGGCATCACGATCCCGGACCCGCCGACGCTCTCGCCGTCCGACGACGGCGACGACGGCGCCGCCTACGAGCCCTACGGCGCGACGTCGGACCGGTGGCCCGTCGACGAGCGCGGGGAGGCGGTCTACGTCGCGCCTCCCGCGGACGCGTGGGTCGAGTGCTGGACGGACGCCGGCGAGCGCTACTACTACTGCCCGGCGACGCAGGCCTCGGAGTGGGAGCTCCCCGCCGGCGCGGCGCTCGACGCGACGTCGCCCATGGCGCCCATCCCCGAGGCCGCCGAGGCCGCGCCCGCGGCCGCGCCCGCCGTCGCGGCCGGGGACCTCCACGCGGCGGCCGCGCGCCTCGACCGCGCGCGGCTCCTCGAGGTGCTCGCGGGGGGCGTCGCCCCCGGGTCCGTCGTCGACGCCGTCGCGGCGGCGACGCCCCTCCACGCGGCCGCGCGCGCGGCCGGCGCCGCGGGCGCCGACGCGAAGACCGTCGCGGCCGTCGTCGGCGCGCTCTGCGACTTCGGCGCGGACGTCGACGCGCGCGACTCGCGGGGCAACACGCCCCTGCACGCCGCGGCCTCGGCCGGCGCGGCCCACGCCGTCGGCGCGCTGCTGCGCTGCGGCGCGGACGCGGCCGCCGCGAACACGAACGGCGACACGCCGCTGCACCTCGCGGTCTGGCACCGCCGCGAGGCCTGCTGCCGGCGTTTGGTCGACTACGGCGCGCCGCTGGCGGCGCTGAACAAGCGCGGGCGGAGCCCGCGGGCCCACGCGCGCGCGCGCGTCCACCGCGACGCCGCGGGCAAGTCGAGCCCGCGCAACTCCGCGGCCGCGCGCGACGCGGACGCGGCGGCCCTCGGCGAGATCAGCGACCTCCTCGAGGCCGCGGCGCCGCGCCGCGAGTCCCTCGGGTCGCCGCCGCCGCGGCCGTCGCCGGCGACGCG
>NW_008705562.1:1610209-1634203 GCF_000186865.1 Aureococcus anophagefferens
CGGCCTCCGCGTCGCCGGCGAGGTCCGACGCGGACGCCGCGCTCCTCGACGACGAGGAGTTCTTCGACGCCGTGCTCTCGCCCGGCCGGCCGCCGTCGCCCCGCGAGGCGAGCCAGGGCTTCCGCGACCCGGCGCCCCTGGGCCGCCGCGGCTGCTCCGGGAGCCGGAACCCGCTCTACGTGAGCTCGCCGACGGCGTCGTCGCCGCTCTACGCGTCGCGCCGCGCGTCGCCGCGGACGCCGTCGCCCCACAAGGCGTCGCCGGGGTCCGCGGACCTCCGCGACCTCAGCGCCGACGTGCTCCTCGACATGGACCGCTACCGCGCGAGGCTCAGCCCCGCGGCGTCCGCGTCGCCGCCGTCGTCGTGCGCGTCGCCCGTCGCCGCCGCGGGCGCGGCCGCGCCGGACCTGCTCCGCGGCCTCCGCGCGCACCACCGCGCGCTCGGGGCCGCCATGGGCGCGGCGGAGCCCCCGGGGCGTCCGTAACAATTTTTCGAGCGTGTATTACGACGCGGGCCAGACGACGGACGCGACGCCCGCCGCGGCGACGAGGCCCCCGATCGCGGCCCGCCGCGCGCCGGGCCGCCGCCAGAGCGCGAGGGCCCCGTGGCACGCGAAGACGCAGGCGAGGCCGCCGACGGCCGTGGCCGCGGCGCTGAGGAAGACGAGGGACCCGACGCCCCGGCGCGTGAGGCGCTGGCGGCCCGCGACGAGGCGGAGCCGCCGCGCGGTCCGCCATGGGTCCAGCGCGAAGGCGAGGCCGTAGACGAGGTGCGCGAAACCCGCCGCCGCGCACGCGAGGAGCGCGCGGAACGCGCGCGCGTTGCGGCCCGTCACGCAGACGCCGAGGAAGCCGCAGTGGTGGCGGCGGCCGCGGACGCAGACGTCGCAGGACCGGCAGTGGTGCACGTCGTCGCCCGCGGGGCGGCACGCGCCGCAGACGACGCAGGCGTCGAGGGCCGCCGACCCGCAGGCGCCGCAGGGCGCCGCGAGGGTCGCGCGGCCCGCGCCGCACGGCGGCACGACGCCCGGGTCCCGGGCCGCGCAGCGCCAGACGCACCAGGCCGTCGCCGCGGCGGCGGCGTGGCCCGTGACGAGGAGCAGGGGCTCGACGGCGCGGCGCGACGCCAGGGCCGCCGGCGCGATGCACACGTCCGCGAAGACGACGAGGAGGGCGTCGACGGCGAGGCAGAAGAGCGCCGGCTCGGGCACGTCGGCGACGCGCGCCACCTCGCGCCAGGCGTAGCGTCTCGTTCGCGGCGCGTCGTCCTCGCGCCGGCGCCGGCGCATGAGCATGGGTGCGGAGGGATGGGTAGGACGAGAAGCTACGAGCAGCCCACCAGGGCACGACGAGCACGGTTGCTGGGCACGAACGCAAATTTACGAGCAGCCCTCCATCACATCATCGCAGCTTCACTGCACCATGCCGCGGTGCTGCCCCTCCAGCGGACCTGCGGGCAGCATGGGCTCGACGTTTTGGGCCGCCGCGGCCCTGCTGCCCCTGGTCCTGGCCTACGAGGTGAAGGAGGACGAATACGCCCACGCGCGCCTGCCGGGCCACGGCTACGACTCCCACAAGGAGTACCCGAGCCTGCCGAACCTGCCCTACACCGTCGACGCGACGCGGCTCAGCGACGGCGTGTCGAGCGTGTCGCCGCTGACGGGCACGGCGCCGGCCTTCCCGATCCACCGCGGCGACGTCTCCGACGCCCCCGACGGCCGCGCGGTGCTCGCGGCGGCGAAGCGCCAGTCCGAGGTCGACCAGGGCGTCGCGGCCGTCGGCGACGGCGCGTACGTCCGGGAGCAGCGCGTGGACCGCCTCGAGGAGGCCGGCGCCTGGGGGCCGGCGCCGACGCGCCAGTTCGTCGTCAACGCGTCCCTGCGCTGGAACCCGAGCTCCTTCGCGATCCAGCGGGGCGAGACGTACCGCGTCGACGTGCTCGGGCCGCAGCGCTGGGTCGACGGCTTCGTGAAGATCGACGCCGACGGCTACCCGGCCCACTACGACGCCATCAGCCAGTGCTGGGTCGCCGCGGGGCGCTGCCGGCCCTACCTCGGCGCGCGGAAGCGCCTGCCGGACGCGGACTGGTTCGCGCTCGTCTGCGGCGTGGGCGACTACGTCTGGAAGCTCCAGGAGGACGAGCTCGACCCGACGTTCCTCCCCCTGCGCGAGGCCGAGGTCTCCGCGACGCTCTTCTTCGTGGGCCACTACCTCGAGTTCACCGCGGTCGACGACGGCGAGCTCATCTGCTTCGCGAACGACGCGGACCACCTCTACTGGAACAACCAGGGCCAGCTCGTCGTCGACGTCGCCCGGACGTCCTGGCCGCCGACGCGGTACACGAACTACGAGGCCTACCTCTCCGAGTGGCGCTACGAGCCCTAAGAGTTTTGGTTTCACGGCCGCGTCCCGAAGCGGGATCGGGTGCGATCGCTCTTGGGAGATCGCCTCGGGAGTCGCCTGGGCTCGCCGCCGGGATTTTGGTGAGAGCGGCCATTGGGAGGGCGCGTGGGGCGGAGACGAGGTGGCTTCAACTTGAAGTTCAAGTTGCTCGCCGGGAATCTGCCGTCCCGCTCGGCACGGGATCTCGAGAATCACGCGCCGTCGCGGGCCCGTCGCGCGTCGCATCGTCGATCCCGGGTGATTTGACGACTGCGTACTACGCAAAAGCAAGCGCAAACCAACCTGCGCAACCAGCAAGCCGCAACTCCCCCGCTTCGACCATGCATCGCAACCGCCTCCTCTCTCTCCTCTCCATCGTCGCCGTCGCCGCCGCGGGCTCCGACTGCGTCGACAAGTCCGCGAAGAAGTGCAAGAAAGACATGAAGTGCCGCTACCACAAGAAGTCGTGCGTCCCCCTCGACTGCGCGGCGTTGTCGAAGAAGAAGTGCAAGAAGATCGCGAAGCGGGGAAAATGCGCGTACGAGAAGAACAAGGCGTGCGCGCCCCCGGCCACCGCACTCACCGACAAGTGCGCGAAGAAGGCCGAGGGCAAGTGCAAGTGCAAGAAGAAGCGCTGCTGCGCGTGGACCGGCGCCGCGTGCGCGGCCGATCCCTGCGCCGCCCACTCCAAGCGAAGCAAGTGCCTCCGCGCGGGCCGGCGTCCTGCGGCCGCGACGATTTTCGAGAGATCTAAACCACGGGGACTCAGGCAAGGGCTGCGCCTACGCGAAGAAGCGGTGCTCGTCGCCAGGGGCGGGCGGCCTCGAGGAGTCCGACGAGGACTCGAACAAGCTCGTCGAAACGGCGGTCTCGCCGACGCCCGCGCCGACGCCCGCGCCGACGCCCGCGACGCCCGCGCCGACGCCTCGCCCGACGCCCGCGCCGACGCCTCTCCCGACGCCCGCGCCGACGCGGTGGGCGCCCGAGCTCGAGGCCCTCGCGGACGTCACGGACAGGGCCGGCGCGGCCGTCGCCGTCGCCGCGTCGTCCGCGCCCGCGTTCGCCGACGTCGACGGCGACGGTTTCGCGGACCTCGCGCTCGGCGGCGCGGACGGCGTCGTCGTGCTCTACCGCGGCTCGGACCGGGGCTTCGCGCGCGACGGCGAGATCCCGGGCGCGAACGTCGGCGTCGACGCGGTGCCGAGCTTCGCGGACGTCGACGGCGACGGCGACCCGGACCTCGTCGTCGGCTGCAACGCCGGCGGCGTCATCCTCTTCCTCAACGAGGGCGGCGTCTTCGGCGCGGGGTCGCCCGTCGAAGCCGACGTCGCGGGCTTCAAGAACAAGGACATCGACTCCGGCGCGCGCAGCGCGCCGGCCTTCGCGGACCTCGACGGCGACCTCGACCTCGACCTCCTCGTCGGGTCCCGGGGCGGCGTCCGGCGAGACGAGAGTACGAGACGCGCGCGACGAGAGTACGAGACGCGCGCGAAAGGAGTCGGACGCGCGCTCCTTGTCGCGCGCCGGGAACCCCTCGGACGCGCGCGCTGTTCTTCGCGCGCCGGCAAACCCCACCGCCGTCGCGCAGGTCCCAGAACGGGTTCCTCGAGCACTACGAGTCCAACGGCCGCAAGTTGGCGTTCGTCGGCCGGCTCCTCGACGCGTCCGGCGCGGAGATCTACGGCGGCCTCCGCACGAGCCCGGCGGTCTTCGACGTCGACGGCGACGGCGACCCGGACCTCGTGCTCGGCGACGAGTCGGGCGCGCTCGCGTACTACGAGAACTCCGGCGGCCGCGGGCCCTTCCGCTTCGCGTACGCCGGCGACCTCGCCGCGGGCGACCGCCTCGCCAAGCCCGCCTTCCTCGGCGCCGGCGACGCGCCGACGCTCGTCGTCGGCGGCGCCGCGGGCGCGCTCGCGGCCTACGCAGCCCCGCGCAAGCCCGGCTGGACGCCCGCGCCGACGCCGACGCCGCGCGCCACGACGACGACGACGACGACGACCGCGCCGGACGACGACCTCATGAACGACGGCTTCGGCTTCGGCTTCCCCTGATTCATCCTGAAGCGAGCCCCCCCCCATCTAAGCACCGGCGGAGGCGTGTACGGGCGAGCTCGGGGCGAGCGGACGCTCCGGTCGTCCGATCTGCTGTCAGCGAATTCAACTCCCTCGAGGTGTCGAAGCGCTTCCCCCCCGCCGTCGCACCTTCTCGTCTCGTCGAGGGCACGGCGCGGGCACGGACTCGGCGCACGACGCTTTGTCGACGGGCGCCCACCGTCGGTCTTCGCCTCCTTGGGACGAGCGACGCGGACCTCGGGCCCGCGCTGGAGCGCGTGCTCTGCTCCGCGAGAAAGTGGAAGGGTAGATCGCGATTTTAATTTACGCGTGAGGCGGAGCACGGTCACAGGTGCGCGCCACTCGACGCGCGCGCGCGTTTTGCCCCCGGCCAAAAAGTGCATACTTGATTTATTTGAGAAGCTTGCGGCGACTGCTGATCTGCTCACCCTTCGACACGCCGCACGCGCCGTTTCGGTACGTGCGCTTCCCCCCGACGCCCTCACGCCCGACCCGACACCCCCTGAAAAGTCCCTGAAAAGCGCTCGCCTCTTGGTGGGGCGCCCGGTGTTTTTTCGGTCGATCGCCGCCTTTGAACGTTCCTCCCGCCGCTCCGGCCCCCCGCCGAACCTGCCGACCCCCCGCCGCGCGCCCCACACGCCCCCGCGCAGGGAGCCATGCACGCCCTCGTGGCCGCGATCCTCTGCGCGGCCGTCGCGACGGCGGACGACCTCTTCGCGTGCGTGGACTCGACGTCGTGGGGCCGAGCGGAAAATGCGAAGCACGGCTGCGCCTGGGTCGCGTCGAAGCCCTTGCTTCGCTGCTCGACCAACGTCAAGTCCACGGCCGGCGAAACGTCCATCGAGGCCTGCCCCGCGACGTGCGACGCGTGCCCCGGCGCCGCCTGCGACGACTGGTGCGAGGACGTCGACTCGCCGTGGTCCGAGAAGTGCGCGTGGAGCACGTGCAAGGCGTGCGAGGACTGCGACGACATCGTGCCTTGCGCGGACTCGACGACGTGGGCCAGAAAGCAAAATTCGAAGCACACCTGCGGCTGGGTCGCCGGGAAGCCCTCGGCTCGCTGCGCGGTCAAGTTCATTTCCGCGGACGGCACGACGTCCAGCGTCGCCTGCCCCGTGGCGTGCGACACCTGCCCCGGGGAGGAGGAGGAGGACGGCGACGGGTGCGCGGACGACGACGACTGGTTCGCGGGGTCCAAGACGTTCCGCAAGTGCGCGTGGGTCGCCAAGGCGCCCGCGAGCCGCTGCGCGGACAAGTTCCAGTCCAAGGCCGGCGTCACGGCCATTGAGGCCTGCCCCGCGGCGTGCGACGCGTGCCCGGAAGAAGAGGAGGACGAAGAGGTGGACGGCGACGAAGAGGCGGACGGCGACGAAGAAGGCGGCGACGGGTGCGCGGACGACGGCGAGTGGCACCAGGGGACCAAGGAGGACCGCACGTGCGAGTGGGTGGCCGCGGCGCCGGACCATCTCTGCAGTGATGAGGTCAAGTCCGAGGACGGCGTCGCGGCCAGCGAGGCGTGCCCCGCGACCTGCGGCACCTGCCCGGAGACGACCTACGCGCCGACGCCCGCGCCGACGCCCGAGCCGACGCAAAAGCCGACGCCCGCGCCGACGCACGCGCCGTCGGAGGAGCCGTGCGAGGCGGACACGTCGGAGCTCGAGGAGGCGCTCGAGGTCTGCGAAGACTCGCTCGAGGCGTGCGCGGAAAACACCCTCCTCCTCCTCAACTGCCCCGAGGGCCACTCGTGCGCGTCCGGCGAGCCCGAGAAGTGCGCCGACGACGAGTACGTCAAGCAGCTCCGCTGCGCCGCGTGCCCGAAGGGCTTCACCTGCGACGGCGACGTGCGCACGGGCTGCGCCGCGCCCTTCATCGTCCTCGACAACGAGTGCGTGGCCCCGCCGTCCGCCGCGCCGACGGTGTCCCCGGCGCCGACCTACGCGCCGTCCGGCGCGCCGACCTACGCGCCGACGCCCGCGCCGTCGCCCGAGCCGACGTCGGCCGCGCCGACGCCCGCGCCGACGCCCGAGCCGACGCCCGCGACGCCCGCGCCGACCTACGAGCCGACGCCCGCGCCGTCGCCCGAGCCGACGCCCGAGCCGACGCCCGCGCCGACGGGTTCGCCGACCTACAAGCCGACGCCCGCGCCGACGTCGTGGTCCTATTCCTACAGCTACGAGGAGACCCTCGAGGAGGGGAGCGAGTTCTTCGGGATGGACCAGGAGTACCACGACTCCCTGGGCTGCGCGGGCATCTACACCAAGAAGAAGTGCGACGAGGACCCGCTCGGCTGCTCGTGGGACGGCAAGCGCTGCGTCGACGCGTCTCCCGGCGAGTTCGGCGAGGGCGACGCGGACTTCGAGGGCGAGGCCAGCGGCCCGAGCTGCGACGGCGAGCGGGGCACCGACTCCGCGTCGTGGTCGCTGAAGGACGATCCGACGAAGACCTGCAAGTGGGTGGGGAGAGACAGCGAGAAGCGCTGCCGCAAGAAGGACGCCGCGGGCGCCCGGGCCCACACCGAGTGCGTCCGCGCGTGCGAGTCGTGCCCCTCGGGGCCCAACGCGTGCGAGGACGACCCGTCGTGGCACCATGTCAACAAGAAGGGCAAGAAGGTCGACTGCCTGAGCGTCGCGCGGAACCCGGACCGGCGCTGCGGGCTCGACGGCGCGGAAGCCGCGTGCCCGGCGTCGTGCGGGGCCTGCTAGGGATCCTCGTCCAAGCCCACCTTCGAGAACCGCGCCCCCCCACCCCTCCCCCCCCAAGCTGCGGCGTCCGACCTAAGGCGACTCGCCCGCGCCCGCATTGCCCGGCGAGCCCGGCTGGAGCTTGTGGACCTGGAGGAGGTCGTTGAACATGGCGAGGACGTCGTCGGACTCGTAGGAGACGACCTGGTCCTCGAGGTCCGTGCGGGAGATGGTGTAGAACTCGGAGGCGGCGAGGGTGATGGCCGTCTCCTGGCGCACGCCGGAGCCGGACTGGAGGCAGAACTCGCCGAAGTGCTCGCCCGTGTTGAGCACGCCGGAGAAGAGCGTGTACGCGGGCCCGCCGTCCTTCGACTTTGCCGTCGCGAAGCTCCGCACCTTGGGCGTCGTCTTGGGCGTCTCGTCGCCGACGGCGCCCGGCGGCGGCGCCGCGGCCTTGGCCTTGGGCCCGCCGCCGAGGCCCGGCAGGCGGCCGAGCGCGGACGCGCGCCGCTTCGCGGCCGCGGCCGCGTCCGCGTTGCCCGCGAGGAGCCGGGCCGCCGGGTCCTCCGCCGGCGGCGCGGCGGCGGCGTCGCCGAAGAAGCGCGGCGCCGGCGCCGCCGCGGCCGCGGCGGCCCGCGCGCGCCGCTTCTTCGCGTCGTCGTCGCGGAGCTTGCCGTGGACGTCGCGGCCCTGCGCGTCGAGCACGGACGCGTCGGCGGGCGGCGCGAGGCGCACGGAGCCGTGGAAGATGAAGTAGACGTCCCAGCCGACGTCGCCGGCGGCGTAGACGGACTCGCGCGCGGGGCACGCCTGCGTCGACGCGACGGCCGCGAGGCGCCGCGCCGTCGACCGCGGCAGCGCCGCGAAGACCTTGACGCGCTCGAAGGCCGCGCGGTGGACGAAGAGGGCCAGGTCCATGCGCAGCGGCGCCGTCAGGTCCCGCGTGATGGCCCGCTCGTCGATGCAGAGCGTCCGCGCCCACCGGTGCCGGTGGTGCGCGAGCACCGCGGACCGCAAACTCGGCGGCAGGTTCGCGCGGCGCATGTGGGCCTCGTAGCGCTGGAGCTTGGCGTTGAAGGCCGACACGCCCTCCGTGTCGAAGGCCTCGAGGATGAGCGTGAAGGCGCCGATGAGGGACGCGAAGAGGCACGCGCCCGTGACGACGACCACCAACTGCCAGCACGTCTCCAGGGGCGTCACGGGCTTGATGTCGCCGTAGCCCACGGAGGAGATGGTCGTGATGACCATGTGGACGGCGCGGATGTAGCAGTCGGCGACGTTGACGCGGCAGATCGCCGCCTGGCGGTCGCTCGCGTCGTCGCTCGGCGTCGCGAGCGAGTCCTCCGTCGCCCACGTGCGCCGCGCGGTCGACGCCTCGAGGTAGCGGTGGATGGCGAACCAGACGCAGGCGTACCAGTGGTTCACGTAGCCGTAGCAGACGCAGACCGCGAAGAGGGCCTGCTCGGCCTTGGACGCGCGGACGCCGTGGCGGAGCGTCGCGTGGCGGAAGAGCGTCTCGAAGTAGCCGTTGAGCCGCGCGAGGCGCAGCAGCCGGTTGAGCCGGAAGGCGAGCACGAGGTTGCAGAGCCGGCGCCGGCGCGCGGCGACGACCTTGGCGTAGAGCACGGCGAAGAGCTCCAGCGGCGCGGCCGCGGCGACGTCGAGGCGGAACCAGCCGCTCCGCCGGTAGTTGCCCGCGACGCAGTGGCCGTCGAAGACCGGCGCGAGGCCCTGGGACGCGTCGTCGCTGAGGTCGCGCATGGACGCGCGCAGCAGGATGCTCAGGAGGAAGAAGACGTCGATGGCGTAGTCGGGGCCCATCGCGCCGGGCACCGTCGCCGTCAGCGCGTCGGGCAGCGTGAAGACCGCGCGGTAGGGGATGATGACGGCCTCGTAGAAGACGAAGAGCGCCGACGCCGTCTCCCAGGCCGCGCGGCCCGCGGACCCCTTGACGAAGACGCGGCTCAGGAAGAGGAGCGCGCGCGTCTTCGCGTCGACCTTCTTCTCCTCCTTGGCGTCGGGGCTCACGTCGACGACGCGGCTCAGGCGGCTCGTGAGCTCGCGCGCCTCCGTCAGGTTCTTGGAGATGGCGGCGTTCGTGTCCGCGTTGCGCCGCCGGATCGTGTTGAACATCTCGAGGAGCCGCTTCTGCGGGAAGCAGAACGCCTTGAGCTGTGCCTGGAGGTCCGACCGCGAGAGCCGGAGCGACTCCGAGAAGCAGGTGCACTGGATCGACGCCGTGCGCCGCACGTTGCTGAAGAGGGCGCCCTCGCCGAAGTAGCAGCCCGCCTTCAAGGTCGCGTAGATGGTCACGTTGTTCTCCGCGACGACTTGGACCGTGCCCGTGAGCAGGAAGTGCATGGCCTCGCCGTGGTCGCCGAACTGGATGACGAGGTCGCCCTCGCTGTAGGTCTCGGGCATGAGGTAGAGCGCGATGGCGCGCTTGATGACCTCCGTGCACGACTCGAAGATGGGGCACCGCGTGAGCACGGGGAGGCGGATCGCGACGCAGACGCGCGCGCGGAGCGTGTGCGGCAGCGTCGACGCGGCGAGCGACTCGCCCGACGCCGTGTTCGTGATGGCCCCGGACGTGTCCGTCGCCGTCGTCAGCGAGTTCATGAAGGCGTTGACGCGGCTCCTTAGCTTCAGGGGCACGCGGTGCTGCTGCATGTACTTCTCCAGGCGGTCCGCGCGGACGCTGAGCTCCGTCGAACTCGCGTCGCTGTCGGCGATGGCCGCCGTGATCTGGCCGATGATCATGGCGTTGATGGACATGCCCGCGGCGATGCAGATGAAGACGTAGAGCGTCTCGAAGCACGTCGCGGGCGTCACGTCGCCGATGACGACGACGACGAGCGTCGGCAGCGCCCAATTCAGCGCCCGCAAGTACTGCTCCGGCTGGTCCCGCGGCCCAAAGCCGCTGTGCAGCCGCAGGAACGAGTTGCCGATCTGGTGCCGCACCCAGGTGCAGCGCCAGACGTCGTCCGCGCGGTCGTCGCCGCCGACGTGGTGGTACCGCGCGATCGTGTAGAACGCGAGCGCGGCCCAGTGCGACACCAACACGACGGCGCCCAGCAGCCGAAAGAGCGTGCCGAGGCGGTTGCCCGTGTAGGCCTCGACGGCGTCGGACAGGGGCCGCGCGAGGTACGAGAGGTGGTTGAGCCGGACGACGCGCGCGGCCTTGGGCAGCCGCGCGAACGCCACGATCAGGGGCCGCAGCGCCGGGTCCTCGACGAAGAGGGCGAAGATCTCGTAGGGCGCGCAGGTCAGCAGATCGAAGGTCAGCCGCTTCGACTCGACGTGGTGGCGCCAGATCGTCTTCTTCTCGAGCTCGAGGATGCCCTGGTGCATGAACCCAAAGTAGAACGCGCAGAGGAACGCGTCGAGCAGCGCGACGACGTCGAAGAGCCAGTCGACGGCGTAGGACGTCCACGTCCGCGTCAGGAACGCGACGTGGACGGGCGTGGAGAACAAATGGTAGATGACGACGACGACCATGAGGCCGGACCAGCGGACCTGGCCCGCGCTCTCCGGGTCGCTCACGTGGGCCCGCAGGCCCCGGTCCAGGCGCGCCAGCAACCGGCCGACGCGCTTGCGCCGGCCGCCGCCGCCCGCGCCCAACAGACCCCCGTCGCCGCCGAAGACGGACCGCCGCGACGACGTCGACGACGCGTCGTCCTCGTCGTCGCCGAAGCCGTCGAGGCCGCCGTCGAGGGACGCCGCCGCGGCGTCGACGTTGAGCGCCGCGGCGCGGGCGTTGGCGGCGAAGCCGCTCAGGCCGCTGCCCGCGCGCGACCCGCGCCCCCCTGGCGACGCGGCGCCGAGCGTCGACCCGCGGCGGTCCGCCTTCTCCACGAAGGCGAAGCTCCGCTTCAGCGACACGGTGGACAGCATCTCCGGCGTCGTCGCGAGCTTGCGCGAGTCCTCGTCCGTCGCCAGCAGCGCGTCCTGCGCCGCGCCGACGCGCCTGTGTGGAAACCAACCACTGGTTTGGGGGGTCCCCACCAAACTTCAGAACTCTCTATCTCGGTCAAATCGAAGTCGATTCGGCTGATTTTTGGACGAATCGATTGCTCTCATCGAGCTCTCGAAGCACAGCAGAAAACCTCGCGTCAGAACGGTCGCATACGCGCACATTGAAGTCGGGTTGAAGATTTGATTTCCACACAGCGACGCGCCGCGCGAACTGGCGGTCGTGGTGCGCGCGCGCGATGTTGCCGAGCATGGCGTCGAGGAGGCGCCCCTCGGCGTCGCAGGTGAGCCGCAGCTTGTCGCGGATGATGGCCGCCGACGAGGGGAAGCCCCGGAGCACGTCGAAGTAGCGGTCGCGGTGCAGCTCGAAGCAGTCCGCGTAGCTCTGCGCGATCGTCGACGTCTTCGGCGCGCACCGCCGCGCGTCCGCGGCGGCCTTGGCGCCCTTCTCCGGGTCGCCGTCGTTCGCGGTTGCCGGGTCCTCCTCGGGCGCGTCGTCGCCGCCGTCGCCGTCCTCGCCCCGGATCTTGCGGCGCACGGAGCCGACCGCGGACTGCCACTTCTGCCGCGACGACGACGACTGCGCGCGCGTGTCTAAAAGGCACTCGGCGCCGAAGTAGTCGCCGGCGTGGCGGCGCATGACGGGCGTGCAGACCGCCAGGGGCACGGGCGCGTCGTCGACGGCGCGGCGCACGGCGATGGCCTTCTGGGACCGGCGGTGGCTCCGGCTGCCGAAGCGCTTCTTCTTCTCGTGCTGGCTCGCGCGCTTGCCGCGGCGCGGCCGGTCGCCGCCGACGCCCGAGACGAGCTTGCCCAGGCCCGACTTGCCCCGCGCCGCCGCCGGCGGCGGCGACGCCCCGCGGTCGCCGGGCGCGGGCGCGGCCGCGCGGCCGTCGGGCGACGAGTCGCCCGTCGACGCGCGCCGGTTGCCGAAGCCCAGGGTCCCCGACGCGGACCGGGCGATGAGCGACTGGCGGAAGCCCGGCGAGCTCGGCGCGCCCTCGCCGTCGGTCGGCGGCCGCCCCGGCGAGCTCGACCGCCGCGCGAGCTCGACGTCGCCCGGCGCGTGCGTCGGCGACGCCTCGGAGCTCCGCCGCCCGCGCGGCCGCTTGCCCGAGTCGCCCGGCGACGGGGCGGCGTCCGGCCCCGCGGGCTTGAGGCCGACGAGGGGCTCGGGCCGCGGCTTCCGGGGCCGGTCGTCGTTGTCGGCCGCGTTGAGGTCGCGGCCGAGCCGCGCCTTCGGGGCGACGACGTCCGCGAGCGGGTCGTCGCCCTGCGAGTCCATGGACGTGAGGGAGCCCTTGCGGTCGCTCGGCGAGCTCGAGTTCAGCGACAGGTGGCTCGGCTTGCGCTCGCGGTCGTCGTCGGCGAGCGACGCGGCGGACCGCTTCCGCTCGTCGCCGTCGTCCGCGGACGCGAGGCGCAGGTCCAGGGACGGCGCCGACGGGTCGAAGGTGCGCTTCTCCGTGGGCTCCGGCGGCGGGTCCAGCCGCTTCGAGTCGCGCCGCGCGGGCGCCGCGGCGACGGGCCGCCCGCTCCGGCTCCGGCCGCTCGACCGCCGGCCCCGGTCGTCCTCCGACGCCGCCAGCGCGAACTCGTCGAGCTGGTCGAGGAGCGCCTCCTGCGCCTGGGCGAGCTTCTTCATGCCCGCGCGCGCCGCGTAGAGGTCGACGTCGCCGCGCTCGATGAGGAACATGGACAGCCGCGTCAGGTCCCCCTCCGCGAGGATGACGTCGCCGGGGATGAAGACGCGGGGCTCCAGCCGGCTCACGAGCTCCTGGCGCGCCACGTCCTCGACGCCGACGGCCCGCCCGAAGAAGGGCGTCTTCAGGAAGGAGTCGCCGATGGTCTTGTTCAGCGCGCGCCGCCGCAGCGGCGTCGGCAGGTCCGCCAGCACCAGCAGCTCGTCGGCGCCGTTCTGGCGCGTCCAGATGTAGTTGTGGTACTGCAGGAGGGCGTGCTGAAGGGGCTGGTTCAGCTTCTGCCGCTGCATGGACAGGCGCAATTCGGAGAACTTGGCGCGGTATTCCCGAATGTCCTTGTTCAGGTCCGCCATGAGCGACGCCAGACCGCCGACGATGGCCGGCAGCAGCAACCCCCCGAACAAAATCATGCAGCTCGAAAAATTCGTCTCGAGCATGTTCGACGGGTCGGGCTTGATGTCGCCGTAGCCCACCGTCGACATGCCGACGATCGCGTAGTAGACGGACCGCAGGTACGTGCAGTAGGCGACGGAGCCCGACGACGCGCAGGACCGCTGGTTCCAGCCCGACGTGTCGTAGCGGGCCCGCAGCGCGTTGCGCGGCGACGTGTTCGCGCCGACGTCGCCGAGCGTGGCGTTGTAGCCCCGGTCGATGAAGATCCAGGACCGGCGCTTGTCGTCGTAGTAGCGGATCGACGCGCGGCCCGCGAGAATCCACGCGCAGCCCATCCAGTGGCAAAACAGGAGCATGCCGCTGTTCAACAGCGTGATGCGCTGCATGTTCTTGGAGATCTGAAACCGGTGGGCGATGTAGTCGGCGATGAGCGCCGTCTGCGCGCCCGCGCGCACCGCGAGCACGGGGATCTTCGCCGCGCGGAGCAGCGCGAACCACGAGAGCTTCGAGTCGCGCGCCGCGGGCGACAGCGCCAGCGCGTCCCAGGGGAAGAGGCACAGCACCTCCAGCCCCCAGAAGCGGCTCTTGCGCAGGATGCGCCGCAGGCCCGCGCCCTTGGTGACGAGGACGCCGCTCTCGAGCTCGGAGAGCACCGTCGCGCGCAGCGCCATGTCCGCGGCGAGGTAGAGGTCGACGACATAGAGCGCGAGGAAGAGCGTCTCCTTGGCGCCGACGCGGCCGCCCTTGAAGGTCTCGCTGTAGCAGGTCTTGATGGCCAGGGGCGTCGCGACGGCGTAGAAGAGGAGGCAGCAGAACTTGGCGCTCTCGACGACCTTGCGCGCGCGCGTGCCCGGCCGGTGCCAGACCTTGCGCTTCGCCGAGTGGAGCGACATGGACTCGGCGACGGGCGCGTCGCCCGTGCCGTCGCCGGCCCGGGGCGCCGGCGCCACGCTCAGCGTCGCGCGGCCGCCGCCGGCCGCGGCGCCGGCGTCGCCGGCCGCGGCCGCGCCGTCGCCGAGCGCGAGCATGTTCGACGACGAGCCGTTGCCCCGGTTGCCCGAGTTGCGCAGGGGCATGACGCGGCCGATGCGCGTCGTCAGGGACCGGCCCCGGTTCTTGAAGGCCGACGACATGGACATCATGGACCGCTGCTTGGGCTCGCGCGGCTCCGCGGCCGCGAGCGTCGCGCGCGCGCCAAAGCCGCCGTGGAGCATGGCCTTCATGCCCGCCGTCGTCGGCTTCGCCGCCAACGACATGCGCTCGAGCTGGTCCGGCGTGCACTGCTCGCGGCAGACCGTCATGAAGACGCGCCGGAGCAGCCAGAACATCTCGCAGTACGAGTGCGCCTGCACGAGCACGCGCGACTGCTGCACCTTGAAGAGGGACCCGATGCCGAAGTTGTCGCCCGTGCGCAGGCGCACGAGGCCGTGGGGCGCCCGCAGACTCGCGTCGTGGACGTCGTGCATGCGGCTCCGCACGTCCATCTCGCCCGACGCGATCAAAATCGCGCCGACGATGCGCTCGCCCGGGCGGATGACGTCGTCCTGGGGGGCGTACGTGTAGGCGTCGAGCTTCAGCGCCAAAGCGTTGATGACCGCGGCGTTCACGAGATGCTCCTGGAGCGCCGGCAGGCGCCGCAGGAGCACGGACGCCCTGACCATGGCCGTCTTCTGCCGGAGCGACGCGGGCAGCTCCTCCTCGAACTGGTCGATGTCGAGCCCGTGGAACGACGCCCACTGGTTCTCGACGTAGCCGATCATGCGCTGGGCGATCTTCTCCGGCAGCTTGCGGTAGCTCACGTACTGGCGCAGGTCGTCGAGCTTGTCGCGGTGCGCGAGGCTGGACGCGTTGCCCGACATCACGAGGAGCGTCAAATTCGCGATGGCCGCGCAGGACACGGACATGCCCACGTACATGCTCAGGATGCAGGCGATGGTCTCGAAGCGCGTGTGGGGGCAGATGTCCCCGAAGCCCGTCGTGATCATCGTCACGAGGGCCCAGTAGTAGGCCCGGCTGTAGCAGTGCGCGACGGACCGGAGGCGCCGCACGGTCCGCGTCGCCGCAATGGCCGTCGCGTTTAAAGTGGCGTTGACCAGCGCGTCTTCGTAGACGACCTCCCAGAGCCCGTCCTCCTCGGCCCAGGTCACGTCGGACCGCTGCCGCGCCCACTCCCGGGGCGCCTTGGCGTCGACGCGCGACGCGAGGAAGAACGCGCACGCGGCCCAGTGCGCCGCGACGGCCATGATGAGAAAAAAGAGCCACATGCGCAGGGGCCCGATCTCCATCTTCGCGTGGTGTTCCAAGAGCGCGAAGACGAGCCGGATGCACCGCGGCGCGTCGTAGAGCCGCGCGAGCCGGTTCACCTTGAAGAGACTGAGGCTCGCGGCGCCCGTGCGCCGGCCCCAGAGCTCGAGGGGGAACGTCGCGACGAGGTGGTAGAGGAACCCCTTGAGCGTGCGCCGCTCCTGGAACCGCTCGCAGGCGCCCTCGCGGCGCATGAGCCGCTCCAGCGACCCGAGCTCCTGCGTCGACCCCATGCGCTGCTCGGGCGCGACGCGGCTCTGGAGGTGCTCCGGGAGGCGCAGCAGCGTGTAGCCGCAGAGGTTCGGGTCCTGGATGATCCAGCGCACGACGAAGTAGACGTCCGTGGCGTAGTCTAAGATCCACCAGATGACGTACTTTTGCTCGAGCTGGAAGTGCTGCAGAAACGCGACGCGGAACGGCACGCTCCACGCGACGTAGAGCGTCGCGAGGCACATGGGCACGACGTCGAGCAGCACGCCGCGGAGCACGGCGTGGCTCTCCTTGCTCAGCTCCCGGTTCTGCGTCCGCAGGGACTGGTCCTCCTGGTAGCCCATGGCGGCGCGCGGTCGGGCTGCGAAGGGTCTCTCCTGCGAGCCCGCCGCGGCGCTGCAGCCCGCTGCCAACGGGCGACGGCTGCGCGCGGGCGCCGCAGCGCGGGGACCCGGACCCGCCGGACCCGGGCGGTCGGGCGCCGACTGCGGCGCTTGGCGCAGCGGTGGGCTGCCCAACGCTGGGCTGGCTGGTTCACCCCCGAGGAAACCGTTTATGGTTGAACATTTATATTGAACTTTATACGTCCGGCGGCGTTGTCGAGGATGACCGAGCGCTGCCGGAAGTCTTGACGCACGATGGCCAAGGTCGGCTACGAGGAGAGCGTCGAGGTCGTGGAGCTGCTGAAGGACGAGGCCGGTGGGCTGATGCATGAGCTGGGCATCTCCACGATAACGTTCTACAAGGGCGACGTCACGCCCGCGTCCGCGGCCCTGCGCGCGCAGCTGGCGCGCGTCGTCGCGGCGAACCCGTGGCTCGCGGGCCGCCTCGTCAAGGTCGCGGGGAAGGCGGCGCTGAGGCATCCCGCGGCGCCGGCGGACGACGCCGTCGCCGAGCTCTTCGCGGCCGGGGCCGCGGCGTACGCGCCGAGCCGGGGCTACGAGGCGATCTGCACCGAGCTCTACAAATCGAAGGCCAACACCGTCGTCGGGAGCGGCTTCGCGCTCCTGGGCAAAGACCTGCCGCTGGCGCGGCTCTCGGTCCTGGAGTCGTCGCCGGGCGAGTTCGCCGTCGTCTTCTCGCTGTCGCACGCCGTCGCCGACGGCCGGACGTACTACGAAATCCTGCGCATGCTGCGGCCGGGCGCGGACGTGCGGGCGCTGGCGACGCGGCGCGTCGCGGCCTTCCCCGAGACCATGCGCGACCGCTGCAACCGCGCGGCGCTCGCGTGGGTCGACGGGCCGGCGGCGATGTGCCAGATGCTGCCGCTGCTCCTGGGCTGCGGGGCGACGGCGCGGTGCCACGCCTTTCTGCTCGACGACGCGCGCGTCGCGGAGGCGAAGCGCGCCGGCGCGGCCGGCGGCGGCTACGTGTCCACGAACGACGTGCTCACGTCGGGATTCTTCGTCGCCTGCGGGACGACCGTCGGCCTCATGGGCCTCGACTGCCGGGGGCGGCTCGAGGGCGTCGGCGACGACCTCGCGGGCAACTACGTCACCGCGCTCGTCATGGACGACGGCGTCTTCGGGACGCCCGCGGACCTGCGCGAGATGTACGCGACGACGCCCTACGCGACGACGACGCGGACGCTGCCGGGCGCGTGCTGCGCGGGCAAGGTGAGCTTCGCCATGGTGTCGGACTGGGCGTCCTTCGCCGGAGACCTCGTCCCGCTCGACGGCTGCGAGCTCCTCGTCCACGTGCCCGTCGTGAACCCGGCCGCGATCCTCTGGGACATGATGATCCCCTTCGCGAGCGGCAAGGGCCGCGGCGTCCTCTGCTGGACCGTGTCGACGGACGAGGCGGGGCTCCGGAAGCACCTGCCCGTCGGCGGATCCGTCTCCGACGCTCTGTTCCCGAAGAGCTAGCGGCGCGACCCCGCCGACCCGACTCGTCCGTCGATCGCCGTCCCCTCCCCTCGCGACGCGATGGAGCGTCCGAATCCCCGTCCGCCCGCCCGAATCCCCGCCCGCGCTCGAGCCGCCGCCCCGCCCGTCGCCGACTCTACCCACATTCTAACGCTATACGCAGATTGACCAACTGCTAGCCGTGGCCCAATCGTCCGCCCGTGGGGCAGCCGTCTTCCCGGGCAAGATCCTGCGGCGCGTCGAGGTGACGCGCGTGCAGCTGCTCTAATAGCCGCGCAGATTACTTTGTGGGCTTCTTCTTCAGGCGGTGGCAGGACGCGCCGGCGGGTCCCATCGCGCAGACCTCGCGGGCCGTGATGCTTCGCATCTTGGCGCTGCCGTATTCGTCGTGGTTGAAGTTGTAGGGACAGAACTGGACCGGTACGGGTCGCGCCTGCTCGAAGGACGGAACGTATGCCACGGTCGCGGTGAAGCAGGCCACGGCGCAGGATCCCTGAAAGGCCCGGCCTTGAGTGTTGACGAAGTTTAGCGACATGCTCGGAAGCCGCGCGTCCGCGTCCTCCTCGTCGTTGTATTCTGTGAACTCGATATCGTCGACGGCAGACTGGCCGTGCGCCGAGCGTAGCAACGCGCAGAAGTCGAGCGTGATTTGCGGCGGCTTTTCGCTCAGAGCCGCGAGGACGCGATCGGGGAGCGCCGCGAGGAATTCCAAATCCGTTTCGTCGCTCGGCTTCTCGTAGCCCGCGAAGCCTTTGCATTGGCTCTTCCCTCGGAGGCAGAAGGCAAGCCAGACATCGTCTTCCCCGATGACGTCCCAAAACTCGTCCCAAAACTCGGCCCATCCCTCGTGGTCGTCGTCGTCAGGTGCTGTCCGTACGGACAGTCCGAGCGCGGCTTGGATTTCGGAAAAACCCGACGCTCCAAAGTCGAGGATTTCACTAGTATCGCTTCGCCTGTGCTCTGTCCGACCACTCCAAGTTGTAACGCAGTCGTACTCATGATCGATTCGTTGATGATGAATGACGCGCTCGTCGTATTTGTACAAGACGTGTCGCGCGATCGCGGGCACGGCGACGCGTCGCACGTAGCGATGGATCGCGCCGCGACACTTGTCCAGGTCCGGATGGAAGGCGTCGCGCAGCACCGTCGCGGCGCGCATGGCGACGGAAGCGCTCAAGCCCGGGTTGGAGTCCGGGGAGATTACACCTTGAGGGCTTTGGGGCCCATCGCTCACCATCTCACTCAACGTGGTCTCCGAGAGGCACCTCGAAGGGTTTCGCCGAGGCTCGTCGTCGCACACCATCTCACTCAACGTGTGCTCCGACAGGCACCGCGATGGATTACGCCGAGGCCCGTCGTCCATCATCGCTCGACGAGCTTGAAGCCTGTGGCACCTCAGCCTTCAGCGATTTGCGACGCTTCGAGACACGGCCACTCTTAGATATCTCTAGCTGTGGGGTTGCTCGCAGTGGTCCAGCAAAGACACTTATCCGCCCTCCGTCTCGCTCGGGAACACGCGCCGCTCCTCGGGCCCGACGTAGGGCCAGCGGTCCCGGGGCTTCCGCGCGTCCGCGTTCTGCGCGACCATGTTCTCCGCGTCCGTGAGGAGCTTCATCTTCGCGATGCGCGCCTTGGACGACTCGAGGCCCGCGCGGCCGTAGTCGTTGGCGTGGAACAGGACCCAGTTGTTGAAGTTCGTGCCGTACATCGCGTCCTTCGTGTGATCGTTGACGACGGAGTTCGTCGCGATCTCGGAGGGCAGCACGGCCCACTTCAGCCGCGGCATGCCGTAGACCCAGGGGTTCGCCAGAGCTCTGTTGATGATTCTCTGGTCGCCCGTCGCCCCCGGCCGGTTCTGCTGCATGATCTCGCCCGTGGTGCGGAAGACGTCCGCGACGGCCTTGTTGCACTTTAATGCCATGAAGCCGAGGTTGCCCTGGAGGCTCCGGTCCTCGTCGCGCTGGAAGACGATGTCGACGTCGTAGGGGTCGCCGACGCCGATGTAGGCGTCGATGACCGGCGCCATGGGTTTATAAAAGCGCAAATCCATGTCGGAGACGATGACGACGCTGTCGCGCGGGTTCTCGCGGATCGCCCTGAGCACGAGCTCGATCTTCGTGCCGAAGCGCTGCGTCTGGTCCTCCTTGCTCGCGCCGATGACCCACTCGCGGAGCACGACGTCGCTCGCCGCGTCGCGGATGCTCGCGACGAACTTGTCGCGCATGTCGCGCGACGCCGCGTCGCTGTGCGAGTAGAAGTAGAGCGGGATCGGCGCTTTCCGGACGGGCCGCCGCGGCGCCGCGAGCGCGAGCGCTTTGGCGCCGCGGGCGACGGCGCTCGGCTCGAGGGCCGCCGCGTGGAGCGCGACGTCCCGGAGGCAGCCGCGGAACCGCTCGCCGAGCTTGACTTCCAGCGGCGCGTCCGCGAGGGGGTGCGGCGGCGCCGAGCCCTTGTAGCCGGGCGAGCCGCCGGCCTTCGTGACCGCGTTGTTCAGAGCGCTGTCCCCCGTGCGGCCGCCGGACACGGTAAACGAGCCGGCTCGCCGCGCGCCGTCGACGTAGACGTACAACTCGGAGGTGCAGTGGGGGCCGACGACGGGCGACCCGTAGGGGTCGACGTCGTCCCGCTTGCGGTTCGGCGACGTGCGCTTCCGCACGACGACGACGTCGTGCCAGGCGCCGTCGAGCAGGTCCGCGCCGCCGTCGCCTTTCGGCGCGCGGAGCGTCGTGTCGCGCACGGGCCGCGCCTCCCCCCGGGCCGTGCCGGCCATGTCCGTCGCCGTGCCGAAGTCGCGGTGGCCGTAGCCGAAGAGGAGCGCCCCGTCGCGGGCGAGGCTCAGGCCCCAGTCGGACCGCGAGCCCTTGGCCATCGCGTCGTCGAGGAACGCGCGCCGCAGCCGGTCCTCGTCCGTGTTGCCCCGCGGCGCGACGAGCGACTCGCGGGGGCCCAGCGGGCCCGCCGTCCGCCGGCCGTGCCACCAGGCGTCGCGGTCCCTCAGGAAGCCCCGCACGCCGCTCGCGAGGCCGCAGCCGCCGCTGTGGAAGTGCCCGCTGTCCATAGGGAGTTCGCCGCAGGGGTCCCCGGGCTCCGCGACGCGCAGCGACAGCGACAGGCTGAACTCCGTGAGGCCGTGGCCGAACATGTTCAGCGCCGCGCGGTCGAAGTCGTCGGCGCCGTCGAAGCAGCGCTCGCCGTAGGGCTCCGCGACCGGCTCGGCGGCGCCGTCGGCGGCGCCGTTGCGCGGCGGCGGCGGCGCGTCTTTCGGCGCGGCGGCCAGCAGGGCCTCGAGCTGCTGCGCGCGCCTCCGGAGCGCTGCGATCTCCGCCGACGCCTCGGACTCGGCGCTCGCCGCTGGCGTCGTCGTCGTCGGCATGACGCGCCACTCGCCCCACATGACAAGCACATATGCGAAGAGCGCGCAGCAGACGAGCACCGTGGAGCGCGTCGACGCGGCCATCGGCCGCGACCGCGTCGACGCGTACGCGTCGGCGCAGCGCTTCCCGGTCGCGTTTGGGCAGCCCGCCAGCAGCCCCGCGGGTCAAAGCTGAAGTCTTATTGAGGTTCAAGGTTTGAGTTGTAGCTATGCAACTGCACCCTCGAGCGAAAGACACAAACAGCCCGTTACGTCGGCAATATGGGCAGGGCCAGCGTCCCGCGCCGCCGCGTCGGCGACGACTCGAGCCCCCGGTCGGAGACGCCCGCGCGCCTCGCGCTCCGCGGCGAGCCCGCGTCGTCGGGCCGCCCCCAGCGGAGCACGGCGAAGTGGGTCGGCATGTCCGGGTCCCCGACGTGCGCGTTGACCTCGCTGGCCCGCCGGAGCGCGCGGAGGTAGTCGTCGACGTCGCGCGTCGCCGCGAGCGCGACGGCCCGGGACCGGCTCGCGGCGACCTTCGTCGACACGTTGGGCTGGCGCCCGTTGGCGAGGTCCGCGTCCTCGAGGCGCGCGGCGACGGCGGCGGCGGCGGCGGCGACGACGAGCGACGTGGGCGCCCACGGTTCCACGTCGCCCGGCCCCGCGGTCGCGTCGCCGCCCCGCAGCCTCGCGACGAGGTAGCGCGCGGCCCCGGCGAAGTGCACGGCCTGCGACGACGCGGCCAGGGCCTCGACGCCGTCCACGAGCGCCGCGGCGTGGGCCGCGACGGCCGCGGGCGGCGCCGCGGCGCGGAGGACCCGCGGCAGGCCCAGGAGCGCGCGGAGCGCCGCCGCGGAGGCCTCGAGGCGGAGGCAGGCGTCGACGACGCCGCCGAGGAGCGCGCCGTGGGCCGCGAGGCGCGCGTCGAGCGGCGCGAGGTCCGCGGCCGCGCCGAGGACGTCGCCGGGCCCGCCGCGCTCGCGCGGTCGCGCGGCGCCGGGCGCCGACAGGGCGAGGCGGTGGTCGCAGGCGTAGGCGTCGCGCCAGCGGCTCTCCGCGGCGTGGGCGAGGGCGTCGTCGAGGAGCGTCGAGGCGCCGCACTCGGCGTTGAGCGGCGCCGCGGCGCCCTCGGCGGTGTCGTAGACGTTCTCGCGGACCATGGCCGGCCAGCGCCGGAGCGCGACGTCGTTGGCGCCGCCCGCGGCGCCCGCGGTCCAGAGCACGCAGCGGATCACGCAGGGCGCGTAGGCCGCGCGGCCGGGCCTCGGGGGCAGGAGCACGTGGAGCGCGACGGGCGGCGGCGCGGCGCCGCCGTCGGAGACGACGCGGAGCTTCTCGAGGTCGTGGACCGCGTCCTCGGCGAGCTTCGCCGACCGCAACGCCCCGGCGCCGTAGCGCAGCGTGCCGCCGCCCCAGGCGTCGGCGCCGCGGCCCGCGGCGAGCGCGACGAGCACCGCGGGCGCCGCGACCGCGTCGGCCGGCGCCGCGGCGACGGCGACGGCGTCGGCCAGCGGGCCCGGCGCCGCGCCGTCGACGGCCTCGGCGACGCCGCCGAAGGACGGCTCGTCCGGCGCGGCCCCGGCGCGGTTCGCGAGGTCCGCGGCGCGGGAGACGACGGCCGCGGCGAACGTCGCGGGCGCGGCCTTGGCGTCCGCCGCGAGTGCGCAGGGCGCGACGACGTCGAGCTGCGCCTCGACGAGCCCGCCGTGGTCGCCGTCCGCCGCCGGCAGGACGCCGCCGCCGCGGAGCGCGCTGTCGCCCCGGAGCGCGAGGTGGAACGCGAGCGGCCCGGCCGCGGCCGCGGGCAGCGCCGCGCGGAGCCGCGCGAGCGCGTCGACGGCCGCCGCCGCGCCCGCGCCGGCGACGGCGGCCCGCGACCCGTAGACGACGGCGCCCGCGTCCTCGGCGGCCCAGACCTTGGCCACCGTCGCCGCGTCGCGGGCCCGCCGCGCGGCGCCGGACACCTGCGCGCGCGGACGACGTGACGGGCGACGGCGCTCGAAAAAGACGCCGTCGCAAGACCGCGGCGCGCGCCGCGTTGGTCTCGCTCGCCGCGTGCGCCGCCGCCGCCGCCGTGGCGTCGTCGGCGTCGCGGAGCAGCCGCGGGAAGACGCGCGCGAGCCTGCGCGGCGCGCGCGTCGAGCGTCCGAAACGACGGGGGAGACGCCGGCGCGCGACTGGGCCGCCGCGTGCTGGCGGTCGCGGGTCACGTAGGACCGCGCGCGGAGCGTCTTCTCGTAGATGCGGCGCTTGAGCCGCGCGAGCCCCGCGACGAGCGCCTCCGCGGCCGCGGCGGCCGCGGCGGCCGCGTCCGCGGCGCGCCTCCGCTCGCGCGCGTCGTCGAGCCAGCGCCGCGCGGCGGAGCCGCCGCCGCCGCCCGTCGGCGCGGGCAGCGCCTTGAGGAGGCAGCGCCCGGCGGCGGCGCCCGGGGGCTCGCGCCCGAAGCGGTACGCGGCGACGGCGAGGCGCGCGCAGACGCCGGGAAAGAAGTTCGTCGGCGCCAACCGCGCGGCGGCGCCCGACGCCTCGAAGAGCTCGCGCTCCAGCGCCGACGCGGCGCCCGACGCGACGACGCGCGCGAGGCGCCGCCGCTTGTTGTCGCGGTCGTCGTCGCGGAGGCCGCGGCGCGGCGCGGCCGGCGGCGGCGCCGCGACGAGCCCCGCGCCGCGGAGCGCCGCGCGCGCGAGGCCCAGCGGCGCCGCCGGCGCCTCGTCGTCGTCGAGGCGCCGCCCGTCGAGCTTCTCGAGCGCCCTGACGGCCGCGTCGCGCTCCGCGGAGACGACGACCTTCGCCGCGCCCTCGCCCGCGGCGGCGCCCGCGGCGCGCGGCCAGCGCCAGGCCGCCCAGGACGCCTCCGCGTCGTCGTCGCGCGCCGCGCCGCGCGCGGCGGCGTGGGCCCGCTGGCGGCTCGCGTCGGCCTCGGCGGTCGCCTCGCGCGCGAGCGCCGCGAGCGCGGCGACGTCCGAGGCGCGCGCCGCCGCGCTCCGCCGCGCCTCCCGCGCGCAGGCCGCGCCGAGGGCCGCGACGACCCCCGCGGGCGCCCCGTCGTCCGCGCCG
>NW_008705562.1:1634475-1659399 GCF_000186865.1 Aureococcus anophagefferens
ATTCAACGTCGCTTCAACGTGAGTCTTCCGCGCGCGCGCGTTCCGGAAAAAGCATCCACGCTTCGAGACCGTTCCGAGAGATGATCGCTCGTCCAAAAGTCAGCCGAAAAGAGTGAAAAAAGACCGAGAGAGGAGCCTTTGAAGTTGGGAATTTCGCTCTCTTTTCCTGCCCTGCGCGGCGCCCGCCGGGTCCACCTCCGCGACGACGACGCGGCCGTCGGCGTCGTCGAAGCGCAGGCCCGGGGGCGCCGCCAGCGTCGCGGCGACCGTCGCCGCCGGCCGCGCGAGGTAGGCCGCGGCCGCCGCGGGCAGCGCGAGGCCCCCCAAACCCGGGAGCGCGGCGTCCGCGGCCTCGTCGCGCGCGGCGGCCGCCGCGGCCACGAAGGCCGCGGCCCGCGGCCGGCCCCGGCGCCGCGACGGCCGCGCGAAGGCCGCCTCGCCGCCGTCGAGGAAGAGGGGCGCCGGCGCGTCGTCCGCGGCGTCGACGGTTTCCTCCGCTTCCCGCCGCGCGAGCGCGCGGAGCCGGCCCCAGGCCGCGCGCTCCGCGCTTTCCCCGACGTTTTCGCCGCCGGCGGAGAGGCGGTGGAGATCCGCGCGCAGGCCCGGCGCGAGGAAGGCGGCGACGTCGGCGTCGCGGCACGCGAGCGCGCCGCCGCCGCGGCCGACGTACGCCAACGCGTCGCCGCGCCATCTCCGGAAGTCGCCGTCGAGCGCGTCGACCCAGACCCGCAGCTCGCCGCGGCTCGGCGGGCCGTCGTCGTGCTTGGCGTGGCCCTGGCGCGACGCCGCCGTCCCCGGGCGGCTCGACCGGCCCGGCCGCGCGGCGCCCGCGCCGCGCGCGACCTCGCTCCGGGTCACCGCGAGGCCCCCGAAGAGCCAGTGGTCGCCGTCCTCCGCCGCGGGCGCGTGGTGGCCCCAGTCGTGGGCGTCGACGCCGGCGGCGCGGAAGCCCAGGCCCCGCGCCGCCGCGGCGCCGCAGTGCTCGTGGGCCGTGCGCTTGCGATTCCGCGCGTCGCGGTCCGCGAGAGCGCCGACGCGCCGCGCGGCGTCCGCGAGCGCCGCGGCGCCGCGCCGCAGGGACCGCGCGGACGCGCCGCCGCCGGCGAGCAGCGCCGCGGCGCCGGCGACGACGCGGCCCTCGCGCCGCCGCGTCGCGGCCCCGAGGAGCGCGAGCGCGGCCGCGGCGGCGTCGCCCGCTATGACCGCGGCGGCCGCGGCCTTGGCGCCGTCGGCCTCCGCCGCGGCGTCCGGCTCCGGCCCCCGCTCCACGCCCCGGAAGACGCGCGCGGCGTCGCTCGGGTCGAAGAAGACGCCGCCGAGGCAGGGCGCGCGCGGCGACCGCGCGAACGACGCCGGCGGCGCCGCGGGCCAGTCGCCGCCTGGGCAGCAAAAGGGTGATTCAACGTCGCTTCAACGTGAGTGTTCCGCGCGCGCGCGTTCCGGAAAAAGCATCCACGCTTCGAGACCGTTCCGCGAGATGATCGCTCGTCCAAAAATCAGCCAAAACGAGTGGAAAATGGCCGAGATCGGAGCCTTTGAAGTTGGGAATTTCGCTCTCTTTTGCTGCCCTGGTCGCCGCCGGGCCGGCGCGTGAAGTGGAGCGCGTAGACGCACTCGCAGCGCACGAGGCCCCGGCGCGTGCGCAGGAGGAGCGCGAGGCGCACGGGGTTCTTGGCGATGGCCGCGGCCTTGGCCGCCGTGGCGAAGAGGAGCGCGTCGCGGCGGTTCGTCAGCCGTCGGACGCGCCAGCGCCGCGCGGCGGCCGCGGCCGTCGCGGCCTGCTCCGCCGCCGCCGCGGCGGCCACCCGCGGCGAGCCGTCGTCCCAGGCGCGGTGCAGCGCGCCCGTCGCCGCCCCGAAGGCGGCGAGCGCGTCCGCGCCGCGCGTCGCCGCGACGCCGGACGTCTCGAGCGCGACGACGAGCGATTCGGCCGACCGCTCCGCGGCGAGCGCCTCGGACAGGACGACGTGGGCGAAGGCCTCCATGGCGACCTCGAGGTCCGGGCCGGCCACGAGCACGTCGACGCTTATGGCGATGGCCCGCAGGCGGCCGCGCTCGCCCGCGCCGAGGCCGTGGACCGCGCCGCCGCCGGCCGCGCACCGGTGGAGCGCCTCCGCGGCGCCGAGCGCGCCGCCGCGCGGGTTCAGCGTCGCGAGGGCGTGCTCCGCGTCGCCGCCGAACTCGCCCGTGACGGCGCCCCGCGCCTCGCCGTCGCGGTAGCGCCGCGCGCCGTTGGCCGCGACCGCGGACGGCGCGGACGGCGCGAAGATCTGCGCCGCGCCGTCGAAGCAGCGCGGCGCGGCCGCGAGCGCGGCCCGCGCGACGGCGACGTCCGCCGACTCCGTCTTGACGCCCTGCTTGGCCAGGGTCGCCCGCGCGGCCTCGGCGCCGCCCGACGGGTTGAGCGCGGCCTCGAGCGCCGCGACGGCGTCCCGGACCTCGCCGAGGCCCGCGGCGTCGACCGTCGCCAGGAGGGCCGCGTCGCCGTGGGCGACGCCGCCGGCGACGGGCCGCGCCGCGACGTCCGGCGCGGCGCCGTCCGTCTCCGGCGGCGGCTCCCGCGCCGCGGCCCGGTCGAGGGCGCGCGCCGTCGGGCCGTGGGACGCGGCGCCCTCGAACTGGTCGAGCACGTAGCGCAGGCAGCTCGTCGGCGCCGACGCCTCCGGCAGGCTCGCCAGGCTCTTGAGCACGACCTTGACGGCGCGCACGAGGCCCGACGGCGGCGGGTCCATGTGTTTCAAGGCTGCCCCAAGTTCAGCGTCCGAACTTCTTCACCTTCAACGGTGCTGCAGCGCTTTTTTTGCGTATCCATCAGCGGCCATAAAGCAGCGGCACGATGCGAAGGAGGCTCCTCTGCGCCGTCGCCCTCGCCGGGACGGCGTTCGCCGCCACGCCCATCGCGAAGCACATCACGCAGGTCGTCGACCCCGGGGCCGACGCCGTCGTCACGCTGCGCGGCTACGACACGGACGGCGACGTGCTGAGCGCCGACGTGTCGTCGCTGCCCGCGTCCGGCGTTTTGAGCCAGCTGAGCAAGGTCTTCTCCAAGTTCGGCTACGACCCCAAAAAGGGCAGCGCCGCCAAGGCCGGCGCCGCCGTGACGGGCAGCAACAACCGGCTCCACTACGCGCGGCCGACGTACGACGCCGAGTTCGCCACGGGCAAGTGGGCGACGTTCGGCTACACCGTGAGCGACGGGTCCGCCACGAGCCGCGAGGCGACGGTGACGCTCGTGCCGCCGTCCCTGAACCTCGTCGCGACGGCCTTCGACACGTCGAACGAGGCCTGGACCGTCGTCCGCAACGGCCCGGGGAACGCGGCCGCGGCGCACGACGCGTCGTCCTTCGGGTCCGCGCTGAACCGCTTCGTCATCGCGACGGACGAGCTCATCGCCAAGGACGGCGCCACGGGCCTCGAGACGAACGCGAGCCGCTGGATGTTCCAGTCGCCGCCCGCGTATTCGGGGAACCAGGGCGCGTCCTACAAGGGCAGCCTCGAGTTCACGCTCGGCGCGCTCGCGGGCGACCTGACGGTGCCCTCCATGGCCCACAACCTCGTCGAGATCGAGTGCGCCTACTGCGACGTCAACGAGGGCATCACGCTCGCGTTCCCGATGTGGAACGCGACGGCGTTCGACGGCGCGACGACGTCGTACTCCATCTCCCTGGACGAGGCCGCGGGCTGGATCAAGGACCCGAAAAACACGCTGCTCCAGTGGCCGACGCCGACGCAGTGCGAGATGATCGAGGTGCTGAGCGGCATCACGGCCATCCGCATCCTCGGCGACTTCACGGACTGGTACGAGTCCATCGCGCTCGACGCGGTCGCGCTCAAGGCGCCGGCCAGCGGCATCTCCGAGGTGCCCGTCTGCGCCCAGCGCACCCCCGACGCCTCCACCTGCACCTGCGCCTGATCCTGTCGCGTTGATAATCGCCATCTTTTGGAGGCGTGTTGTACTTCAATGCGGGCTTCAGCCATTTGCCGCGGCGCCGCAAGCTCGCGAGCAAGGTGTGCGCACGACTGCGACGCGCCGACGCGAGGCTGCAAGGCCCACTGCTGCGCAACGCGAGGCTGCAGCTGGACACGCACTACTGCATCTCCACCGCGCGTCCAGCGTCCCGCAACGATGCGCGTGAAAAATGGAGATGATGAGCACTCGATTCAATTATTGACGAAGCGCCGCGATGGTGATAGTAATTTCCCTAGCAACCGATCTCGATCCATTCGTCGGGCCATGAGAGATGGTTCGCAACATGAGCAACTCGCGTGACACGTCGCGCCCCGCAGGCATGGAGCGCGCGCTCGTGCTCGCCGCGCTGGCGCTGCCCGCCGCCGCGGTCGCGCTCCGGCTGTCGCGGTCGGGCTCCCGCGGCCCGCCGCGCGCGCTGTCGTCGCGCTACTGGCGCGAGGCGCGGACCGCCGTCGCGCTCGCGCGGCGCTGCGGCGCGGCCATGCTCCGCGCGAACCGCGCCGCGCGCGAGACCAAGTGGAAGGACGGCGACGGCGGCATCGACCCCTGCACGGCGACGGATTTGGCGAACGAGCGCCTCGTCGTCGAGGGACTCGCGCGCGCGTTCCCGGGCCACCGCGTCGTCGGCGAGGAGGCCTGCTCCGACGCGGGCGCCATCCCCGTCCTCGACGACGACGCCACGCCGACGTGGATCGTCGACCCGATCGACGGCACGCAGAACTTCGTGCACGGCCTGCCCTGCTCCTGCGTGTCCATCGGCCTCGCGGAGCGCGGCGTCCCCGTGCTCGGCGTCGTCTTCGACCCCTACCGCGACGAGCTCTGGGTCGCCGCGGCGGGCGAGGGCGCGTTCCTCAACGGCGCGCGGCTCGCGCCGCCGCCGGCCGTCGACCTCGCGGGCGGCGACCTGAGCTCCGCGACGGTGCTCACGGACCTCGGCTACGAGCGCGGGCCCGCGGCGGCGCCCCTCGCGCGGCTCTACGCGGCGCTCCTCGACGAGAAGGTCCGCGCGGTCCGCATCCTGGGGTCGACGGTGCTCTCGCTCTGCTACGTCGCGTCGGGCCGCGCGTCGTCGCTCGTCATCGGCCTCGTCGAGCGCGACTGCCCCAAGCCCTGGGACTGGTGCGCGGGGACGCTCGTCGCGCGCGAGGCGGGCTGCCACGTCGCCATGGTCGACGCGCGCCGCGCGCCGCCGGGCGACGCGTCCCGGCCGCCGACGTCCGGCGCGAGCTTCGACCTCCTCTCCCGGTCCTGCGTCTGCGCGAGCGACGACGGCCTCGCCGCCAAGCTCAAGCAAATGGCCAAGGCCGCCCAAGCCGGGGGATAAGCACCATGTTGTTGTCGCCGCGCCCATCTTGCCGTTCAAGTGCAGGGACAGTGAAGCCGCAGAGCTCGATTGGTCGGAGCGTCTGCTCGCGCCCCGCAGCTGTGCACGCCGTGCTCTGCGAGATGCCGCCGTCGCAGCATCGACCTGCGCCTGGCCAGACGCGGCAACCAGTAGTCCAGCGATCCGAGGCGGACCGCGACGCGGATCTGCTTGATGCGGTAGAAGAAAGCGAAGCAGCGGAATCGGACGCGCAGCGACTACTACCTCTAATGATGGCCGCGTCGCTTACCCGCCCTAATACGGTCCAGCGCGTGGGCTTCACGATGGACCATTCACAACGCTTCGCATCAAAAGGTATGTATGTCTGTGGTCACAATTCTTCTAGCATTTCAAGTTTCTTTTGTCGTCGCGAATGGGACGAGGAAAACCATGAGGTGATCCGCACTGGCGAAGTCATCTGGGTAGACTATGTCCTCGCGCGGCGCGGCCTCGCTGTAGAGCGCGCCCTCCAGCTCTCAGGTGCTGCGCTGAGGCCGCTGAATATACACGCAGGTCCGGACACAAGCAAAAACCCAAAATTTGACAAGTGCTTCGATGAACAAGGCCGAGAACTTTGGGGGCGGCATGCCCGCGTCCGTGTTTCGCGCGCTCCGCGCGCGCCGGGACGGCGTGCAGGACCGTGAGCGGCGCGTCTCGGCCGCGCGGCGCGTCGACGCCGCGCGGCGCGTCGACGCCGCGCGGCGCGTCGACGCCGCGCGGCGCGTCGACGCCGCGCGGCGCGTCGACGCCGCGCGGCTGCCTTTCCCTGTTTAAACCCCATTCTGAAACGGGTTCGAATCGCAGGTGCATCTACCTGCAAGAAATCTGGCCATTTCCTATGTACGAAGAACCGAAAAATTTGATAGAGCTTCGTCACATACACAGTCTAATGCACCCGAATGTCAAACTGTACTCTGACTTAACGCATGCCAACGACGACATCAATGACCTGGACCTTTTCGTCAAAGTGGCCGACACTTTAATTACGAAACTCGGACCCAGAACCGCCAAAGAGGTGATTGTGAGTTTCGCAAAAAGGCCAACGAGTGCTGCGCTTCTGGATATGCTACATTCTGCCGGACTGGATCAGGGAATCGACTTTCCAAATAAAACTCTGAAACTGGTACGTCCCGGTGCTCGGCCTTCAGGAGGAGACCGATTCACTCCCATGGGAACTTTGTATGCAAAACACATCTGCAAGTGCGCCGTGTATTACGCCCAGCTATGGCTGGGCGTGTACGAAATGCCCCGTCGTTTGGGAGGAGGGCGCCGCGGCTAGGTAGCTAATGGACCTCGCGCGAGAGAGTATGTCAAGCCGCCAGTTGAAAAGACCATGTTGTCTTCATGTTGACCATCAATCATAAGTTTTTGCCGATGCGGCCATCTTTTGCATAAGCAGCGCACGCAGAGCGCGCAGAGCACGCGTTGCGCAGGCTCTAACAGCTACACCTTGTGCAGCGGCAACCATGCCGTCGTCGGCGACCTGGTGGCTCGTCATCTACTCGACGACGGGCGCGCTGCAGCCGCTGCTCGTCGACGACCTGCGCCACAGAGGCCTGGCGCCGAAGCGGCTCCTCGGGCCCATGCTCGCCAACTGCGTGGGCATGGCGCTCGTCGCGCCCGCGCGCGAGGCCTTCGCGCCCGGCGGCGGCGGGTCCTGGGCCGGCGCCGCGCGCGGCGCGTGGCGGACCGTCGCCGTCGCCGTCGTCCTCGACTTTGGCAGCGCGACGCTCCTCTGCCTGGCGCTGCTAACCTGCGGCGCCGCGGCGTTCACGCTCGTCTACTCGTCCTGCGCGCTCATCGTCGCGTGCCTCGGGACCTGCGCGGGCGCGCGCCTCCGGCCCGAGCAGTGGGTCGCCGTCGTCCTCGCGACCGCGGGCATCGTGTCCTACGAGCTCGCCGGCAGCGACGGGAGCGCCGGGGGCTCGCGCGGCGGGCTCGCGCTCGCGCTCCTCGGGTCTCTGGGGCACAGCGCCATGTTCGTCTATGCCGAACACGCCCTGAAGGCCTGCGCGAAGGACGGGCTCACGCCGTTCCGCCTGTCGTCGCTCATGGGCGCGGCCGAGGCCGCGGCGCTCGCGGCGTACGTCGCGCTCGTCGTCGCGCGAAGCGGCGCGCCGGTCGACCCGCGGGCGGCGCTCGCCTACGCGCCGCTCGTTCTGGTCGACTGCGCGCACGCGCTGTCGTTTTTCGCGACGCTCGGCGACCGCGGCGCCGTGTCCGCGTCCATGCTCAAGGGCGTCCAGGTGCTGGTCGTCTTCGCCGCGTCGGCGGTGCTCTCCTGCGACCCGCCGGCGCGCGTCGCCGGCTGCGCGAGCCCCGCGAAGGCCGGCGCCGTCGCCGCCGTCGTCGCCGCGCTCGCGCTCTTCCACGGCCGCGACCCGCCGAAGCTCCACCGCGCCGATTCCCCGCCGGCGCCGCCGTCGCCGCCGCCGTCGCCGCCGTCGCGGCACGCTAAGGTGTGATTGTTGAACCTCGTAAGGCCTTCAACTTTGAGCCTTCCAAAGTTTCAAACTCAGCAGCTCGCTGGAATCCTTGCTGGGCAGCCCGTCGCTGGCTTCCAGATAATGTCGGTGATGGTCGAGGACTCGACGAGAATGCAGAATGGGGGCGTGGAGCTGGCGCCGACGACGCCCGTCGTCGACGAGGCGGCGACGGCGCCGCTCGTGGACAGCAAGGCCGTCGAGGTGCGCGACGGCGCCGGCGTGCGGGAGCCGCCCTCGGGCGTGCGCAAGGAGGACCTGCGGTCGGCGCTCGCCGCGGCGCCGGACGCCGCGTCGCAGAAGAAGATCCTCGTCGGCGTCATCGAGTCCATGGACAAGGACGGCGACGGCGTCATCGACAAGCAGGAGATCCTCGAGTTCGCGCGCGCGTACGCCGGGCACGTCGAGGCGGAGGCCGGCTACAAGTCGCAGGTCCGCGCGCTCGCCGTCGTCGGGACCGTCGTCTGCTGCCTCGTGCTCACGATCATTCTGGGGACCTGGGGCCTCACCTACGACGTCGTCAAGGACAACAACAGCGACCTCAAGGACATGATCAAGCAGTTCGAGGACGGGTCCGAGATCCTGCGGGACCGCGACACGGGGCTCGCCATCTCGACGAACGTCAACACCTTCGACGCGCCCCTCGCCTACCTCGCCTACGTGCCCGACGCCTAGGTGGCCAAGGTGTCGAGCGTCGAGGTCGTCGAGGCGGGCTACGCCGTCGACGGCGGCGCGAACGGCACGCGCTACGTCGACATGACGCACACGCTCCAGGTCGCGGCCGTCGCCCGCCCCGGCGGCGGCGCGTTCCCGGTGGTCGTGACGGCGACCACGGGCGCGACGGTGACCCTGAGCGGCCTCGAGGCCGGGACCTACGCCTCAAGCTCCGCGACGTTCGACTTCTCGCCCGTGTGCACGACGTGCTCCGCGACGTCCTTCGTCGAGGCCGACGACACGACGGCGGCCTACGACGCCATGCTCGACGACCTGGGCGTCGACAGCCTCGACCGGCGCCGGCGCCTCGACGAGTACTGCGACGACGCGCCGGACGGCGCGGACTACGCGGCCGCGTGCGTGCTCGCGGACGTCGGCGCGAGCTGCGCGGCGGCGTGCGGCGCCGCGGGCAAGACGTGCTCCGCGGACGGCATGGCGCTCTACGCGTCCGCGGACTGGTACGGCTCCGCGGACGGGCTCGCGGCCATGGTCGACGCGCTCGGCTTCGAGGATTGCTCCAATCAAGAACGGCGCGTGCTACCCCGTCGGCGCGGACAAGGACGACAGCCGCTACAAGTGCGACAAGGTCACGACGACGACCGACGCGTTCCGCGTCTGCTGCTGCGGCTCCGTCGTCACCGCCGCGCCCACGACCGACGACTCGCAGTAGGCACGGAAGCCCGATATCAACAAATCGGCGGGTAGACATTGAAGCAAACACTGAATTCCTCGGCGGGTAGACATTGAAGAAAACCCCTAAAAGCTCGTGTCCTTACTCCTCCGAAGCAGCCCCGAAGAGCATAATGCTGCTGGCGGGGCGCCCGGGATCGACCTAGATCCCCACCGCCCCGGATCGACCTCGATCCTCGCCGCCCGACGTCGACCGAGCGACGGCCGCGCTGGTGGGGTTGTGTCGAGGTCGACCGCCGCCATGGCGCAGCGGTACCACCCCGTGCCCGTGGAGATCCCGACGCTGCCGCCGGCGCCCGGCGGCGAGCAGGAGCTCGTCGCGTCGCCGCGGAGCCCCCTGTCGCCGGGCATGCGGCAGCGCTCGCCGCCGCCGCCGCCGCGGCGCGCGATCGGCGAGGCGCCCCAGTCCTACCCGAGCGAGCTCGCGGACGCGACGAGCAGCCCGAAGAAGCGGCCGACGCGGACGTTCAAGATCCGCGCGGGCCCGCCGCGCGTCGTCGGCGGCGTCAAGTGGCCCGCGGACGTGCAGAAGCGGCGCGTGTCGCCGAGCGTCTTCGACCTCGACACGGACGAGCTCGTGCGGCTCCACGAGGAGGCGGAGCGGCTCGTCGAGTTCCCCGCGACGGCGCGGAGCCTCGACCCGCACGGCGCCTGCAGCCGCGTCTGGCAGCTGCTCATGATCCCGGCGATGATCTTCTCGTCGCTCATGGCGCCCTTCGAGATCTTCTTCGAGCTCGACGAGGCCTGCGCGCTCGTCTGGCCGACCCTCGTCCTGGACGCGTACTTCTACTTCGACCTCGTCGTCAACTTCCACACGGGCTACTTCGACCACGACGCGCGGCGCTTCGTCACGGGCCGCTGGGACGTGGCCAGGGGCTACCTCCGGGGCTGGTTCGCCGTCGACTTTTTGGCGTCCGTGCCCAGGGACATGCTCTACGCGCACGTCGAGGGGCTCTACTTCAACCACTGCGGCCTGCCCATGCAGGACGACGACCAGAAGACGCTGCCCTTCGACCTGTCGCCCCTCGACTGCCTCCGCCTCCTCCGCGTCCTCCGCGTCTTCCGCCTCGGCCGCATCGTGTCCCGCCTCGACCTCCTCGGCATGCACTACAACACGGGGATCTACTAATACGCGTCCCGCCAGGCGCCGCCGCTCGGCGACCGGAGCTCGGGGCAGGCGCCCCGGTCGACGCACATGGACGCGAAGATGAACCGCGCGAAGAGGCTCTCCGCGGGCTTGCCGACGAAGCGGTCGCAGGAACCCATGAGGCTCCAGGCGACGAGCCACTGGAGCAGCTCCTCGCCGCCGACGTCCTCGCCCGTGGTCGGGTCGCGGAGGTAGTCGAGCGCGCAGGTCGGCGGCGCGCGGTACCGCGGCGCCGCGCCGTCCGCCGCGCGCGCGGCCGCCGCGCGCCGCGCCATCTTCACCGCGCGCGCGCAGCCGCCCTGGTGCTTCACGGCGCCGAGGCCCAGGCGGTTGATGCGCGCCGTGGACTGGAGGGGCCGGCCCGCGGGCACGGACACGACGGGCACGCCGTACCGCGCCGCCGCGGCCGGCGCGGCGTCCAGGATGTCGCGGTCGTCCGTCGTCAGCAGGACAACGTCGCCCGGGCCCGCGCGCGCGCCGACGGCCGCGCGCACGTAGTCGTCGAGCGTGAGGTTGAAGGACGCGTCGCGGGGCCGCGCCCGGAGCCAGACCTCCGTGAGCTTGTCGCCGTGGCGCACGTGGACGGCCGCGCACCGCGCGCGCGCGGCCCACGCGGGCGTCTCGGACACCCAGCGCCGCGACCGCGCGGCGACGGCCGCGCGCGTCCGCGCGTTCGGCCGCAGCGCGGTCACGAGCAGCGTCGCGAGGCTCGCGGCGCCGGCGTCGTAGAGCTCCCGCGCCATGCCCAGGCCCTCGCCGAACTGCGACCGCGCCGCCTCGAGCTCGGGGTCCGCGCGCCAGCACGACGACCCCGCGGGCGCGCGGTCGCGGCACCGCAGCGCCGCGCCCTCGACGTGGCGCGCCAGGCCCTTCTTCCCGCAGGGCTCGAGCAGCGCCGCCGCCGGGAACGGCGCCGCGCACGCCGTCGACGGCAGGAAGTAGCACCCGAGGCCCTCGCACGCCGCGTCGGACGCGTTGCCGTAGCCCCAGCCCCGCGGCACGACGGCCAGGCTCGGCGCGCGCCGACCGATGCTCGCCTCCAGCGCCCGCGCGAGGCCCATCATGTGCATGCCGAAGAAGCCGCCGCCGCCCGGGACGCTCGCGACGCGCACGCTCGCGCAGGGGCTCCCGTGGAGCGCGCAGTCGAGCAGGGCGAGGTAGCGGTCCCGCCGCGCGTCGGCCGGGAAACGCTCGAGCGTCGCGCCGTCCGGCGCCTCGCCGGCGACGCGCCAGCGCACGCGCGGCGCCAGGAACCGGTCGACGAGGGAGCCGAGACCGTCGCCGCCCGGCGGCGCGGCGACGCGGATCGCGTCGCAGCGCTCGGCCGCGGCCGCGAGCGACGCGAGCGTGTCCTGCGGCGTCGTCCACGGCACGTCGCAGGTTGCGTGCGCGCGCGCCGCGACGACGAGCGCGATGGGCAGCCCCCTCATGCCATCGTTTCCAAGGGTTCAACCACAGGTGCAAGTTACCCGTCGAGGAGCCGCGCGGCGAGGACGCGCCTCTTCCGCCGCCGCCGCTTGCGCTTGTCGCCGCCGTCGCCGCCGCGCACGCGCGTGTCGACGCCCGCGGCGGCGCAGCGGCGCTTGAGGTCGCCGTAGCTCAGGCCGTCGACGACGCGGCACCGCGCGGCGCGATCCGCGTCGAGGTCGTCCCCGAGTCGGCGGTCGCCCGCGGCGACGGCGGCGTCGACGGCGGCCTCGAGGCGGGCGACCTGGCCCTCGAGGAGGGGCGGCGGGCAGTCGAGGCGGTCCGCGGCGGCGACGAGGAGCGCGGCGGCGCCGTCGTCGGCGTCGCCGGCGCCGGCGTCGTCGGCGCCGGCGGCCGCGTCGTCGTCGCCTTCGTCGGCGCCGTCGTCGCCGTTGTCGCCGGCGTCGAGCGCGCGCGCGCGCGCGTCGAGCGCGTCGGCGAAGCGGTCGCCGGCGGCGCGCGACGGGTCCGTCGACGGCACGCGGTCCCGGAGCGCGTCGGCGACCAACGCCGCGTAGGCCGCGGGCGCGCGCGCGGCGCCGCCGAGCGCCCAGGGCACGGCCGGGGGCTCCGCGGCGCCGCGGAGCTCGCCCGGCGCGTAGTAGCGGCGCGCGGCGGCGACGAGGGCCGCGGCCGCGCGCGCGTCGCCCGCGGGACCGTCGTCGCCCGCGGCGCGCGCGAGGCGGAGGAGCCGCGCGGCTCCCGCCCCGAGCGCGTCCCGGAGCGGCCCGTCGGCGACGAGCGCGCGCGCCGCCGCCGCGAGGCCCGCGTCGTCGGCGAGCGGCGGCCAGGGCGCGCCGCCGGCGAAGCGGAGCTCCGCGGCGAGGAGGATCTCGCCGGGCGCCGGCGCGCGGTCCGGCGCGAAGAGCAGCGCGCCGCCGGGCCCGAGCCGCCGCCGCGCGTCGTCGCCGAGGCCCCGGCGCCAGCAGCCCAGGTAGGGGATCGCGCCGGCCCAGGCCCAGGCCGACAGGTCGCAGGCCGACAGGTCCACGGCGCCGCGGCGGCACGCGGCGTAGACGAGCGGCAGGACCGCCTCGACGCCGGCGCTCTCGCGCGCGTCCGCGTCGCGCGCGGCGCCGTCGACGCCGTCGTCCGGCGGCGGCGGCGGCGCGTCCGGGAGCCGCGGCGCGGGCCCCTGCTCGCCCCTCAGCCGCCGCCGCCGCTCGCGGCTCCGCGCGGCGTCGCGCGACGCGCTCGGGACCTTGCGCCTCTTCGCCGCGGGCGCGGCGCCGTCGCCGCGCCGCGCGGCGGCGGCGTAGGCGCGCCAGGCCTCGTCGACGGCGGCGACGCAGCCCTCGGCGACGCCGCAGTCGCGCACGAGCGCCCCGGCGACGGCGCGCGCGACGGCGCCGAGGCCGTCGAGGAGCGCGTCGAGCTCGGGCAGCGGCGGCCGCGCCTTCTTGTTCGCCGCGCCGCTCTTCCGGCCCGTCTTCTCCCGCCGCCGCAGGAGCCGCCCGCCGGACGTGTAGAGCGCCGCCTCCTCCTCCCAGGCGTCGAAGGCCGTGTTCTGGAACTCCTGCGACTCCATGCCGCAGTCGAGGCACACGGCGTAGCGGCCGTCGTGCTCCGTGTCGAAGCGCTTCGACCCGCAGCGCTCGCAGATCATCTCGCGGCGCTCCATCGTGTTTTTAGCTCGGTCGCGACCACGTGGTTTATGACGGCAGAGAACGGCGTCTCGCGCGCGGCGGCGCGCCCATGGCCTAGGCGCCTCTCCGGCGTCCGGCCCGGCAACGTTTTGGTTGCGGCCGACCGTGCCCAAAGCGACAAAAGCAAGCATGGGCAAGAGCTCGAAGCAAAAGAAGCGCCAGCAAAAGGCCGGGAAGAAGGAGCACCCGGTGGCGCAGAAGCCAAAGGCTTCGCCACCACCACCAGCGCACGCGTCCGCGCCGCAACCGGCGAAGAAGACGGCCCTCAGCGCGCTCCAGGAAAAGTTGCTGAAGAAGCTGTCCGGCGGGCGCTTCCGGCAGCTCAACGAGGACCTCTACACGTCGTCCGGCAGCGCGAACTTCGCGCGCTTCAGCGCGGACCCCGAGCTCGCCGACGCCTACCACCGGGGCTTCCGGGAGCAGGCGCGGGGCTGGCCCGAGAACCCGCTCGACGCGATCATCGCGGCGCTCGCGTCCGGCCCCCGGCGCGTCGTCGCCGACTTTGGCTGCGGCGACGCGCGCCTCGCGGCGGAGCTGAACGCGACGCACGAGGTCCACTCCTTCGACCTCGTCGCGACGGCCCCGGGCGTCGTCGCGTGCAACATCGAGCGCGTGCCGCTCGCGGCCGCGTCCGTGGACGTCGCCGTCTTCTGCCTCGCGCTCATGGGCCCGAGCCACTGGGCGTTCCTGCGGGAGGCGCACCGCGTGCTGCGGCCGGACGGCGAGCTCCGCGTCACGGAGGTCAAGAGCCGCTTCGACGACGCCAAGGGCGGCGTCGCGGGCTTCGTCGCGGGCGCCCGGGCCCTCGGCTTCGACGAGGTCCGGCGCGACGCCAAGAACAAGATGTTCGTCGCCTTCGTCTTCCGCAAGGCCGACCGAAAACCCGACGCCGCGAAGCTCGCGAAGGTCGGCTTCGCGTTCCGCGCGTGCCTCTACAAGAAGCGCTAAGGGCGGGTGACGTGGACCCTACTCGGCGCCGTAGGCGGCGTAGGCGCCGTAGGAGTCGAGGAGCTCCGACGCGGCCTGCTTCTTGGCCGGCGGCGCCTCCGCGGGGGCCGCCGCGGGCGCCGGCGCCGCGGGCTTCCGCTTCCGCTTCGGCGCGGGCGCGAGGGGCGCGGCCTCGACGTCGGCGCGCGTGCGCCAGCGCGCGTAGGCCTTGGCGATCTTGAGCAGGTCGCCGGCGTCGTCGCAGAGGTCGTTGGCGCAGGCCCGGTACTGCGCCCAGAGGTCGCCGCGGTCCGCGAGCGGCACCGCGCTGTCGTCCGCGAGCGCGGCCTCGTAGACGGCGGCGACGGCGCCGTAGACGTTGCCGTGCGTGTCGTCGGCGAGGCGGCTCGCCTCGACCTGGGCCTTGGCGTGCCAGAGCTGCGCGTTGCCCGGCGACGCGGCGACGGCCGCGTCGAGCTCCGCGCGCGCGCGGTCGAGGTCGCCCCGGACGACGCCGTGGTAGCGCGCCGCGTGGGCGCGGACGACGTCCGGCGACGCGCCGTCGGCGAGCGCGCGCGCGTAGACCGCGTCGACGCGGTCCGCGCCGCCCGCGCGGCGCTCGAAGTTCGCGAGGAGCAGCGCGCCCGCGGCCCGGGCCTCGGGCGTCGACGTCGCGGCGTAGACGGCCTCGTGGACGCTCCGCGCGTCGTCGGGCCGGCCCGCGGACTCGAGGAGCATGGCCAAAACGCCGAGGACGTCGGGCCGCCGCGGGAGGAACACCGTCGCCGCGCGCGTCGCGACGGCGAGCGCGTCCGTCGCGCCGCAGTGCGTGCGCGCCCAGGACACGTAGCGGATCCAGAACTCGGAGTAGAGCGCGCAGGGCACGAGGCAGCGCTCGAAGAGGCCCCGGACCTTGGCGACGTGCGCGGCCTCGTCGCCGCCCGCGGGCGGGTTCTGGGCCTCGAGCGTGAGGTAGTCGCGCCAGTTGTTGAGCTGGGCGTCGTCGAGAGGCTTGACGTGGAAGTACCAGCGGCGCACGCCCGCCTCGTAGTGCTGGCGCTGGAGCCGGCCGTTGATGAGGTCGTTCTTCACCTTCTCCGCCTCCGTGAGCAGCTGCTCCATCTGCCGCTGCTCCTGGAGCTCCTTCATGCCCGCGACGCGGCCGCTCGACGACGCCTCGATGTCCTCGGCGGCGGACGTGCCCGTCTTCTTCGCGACGTTGTAGCGCTCGAGGAGCTCGAGGCGCTCCGCGTCGGAGCAGATCTCGTTGCACCGGTAGGACTTGCAGAGCATCTTGAGCCGCTTCCAGAGCTCGTCCGTGCGGCCGCTCGTGTCCACGCGCAGCATGTTGCGGAACACGGTGCAGACGCTCTCCGGGTCGCCGCGGTCCGCCTCGAACTCCATGAACGCGTCCCACAACCCCGCGGCCGCGCTGTCGTGGCCGACCATCTCCGTCGCGCGGACGTAGGCCGCGCGCAGCTGGTCGCTCGCCTGGCCCGCCGTCGTCGCCTTGACGTGGGCCGTGTAGGCCTTCCAGAGCTCGACGCTCAGGGGCACGGCCTCGAGCGCGCGCGCGTAGACCTCCGCCGCGCCGCCGTCGGACGCGTCGACCGCGCCGGCCTCGCCGAGCTTCTGCTTCAGCTCGGCGTACTTGCACCAGTACCCGAAGCAGAGCGGGAACTTGGCCAGGAACGCCTCGAAGGTCGACGCGACGCGCTCGGGGTGCGCGACGGACGTCTCCTCGACGACGGCCAGCAACTTGCTCCAGGCGCCGAAGTCCGCGGCGTCCTCCTCGACCCGCGCGGCGAGCGCGTCGTAGTCCATGGCGGCGGCGGGAGAAGGGGCGCGGCGCGGGGCGCGGGCGCGGGTTCAGCGCGGCGACCTTGATCGACTCGCGGCGCCGGCAGCGAGTGCCGTGTCGGCGGAGGCCGATCTTGCCGTCGGCTTTCCGGAGCTTGCCCTACGGCATAGCTGATGGCAATTGCCTTTAGCCTCTTCGGCCGCCCCCGCACGGCGCTAGCGGTCAGCTGTGACGCCACTAAACGCTGAGAACGACGCCACTAAACGCTGAGAACGTACTGGCAGCCGCATCACTCGACGCACACGCAAAAACACGCAAAACACGCGATGAAGACCTTCCTCTTCCTCGGGCTCGGCCTCTGGCCGGTGCTGCGCTTCGTCCTGCACCTGTTCGACCGAAAGCTCGCGACGACGAAAAGGGTGGATCTGCGGCCCTTCGAGCGCGTCGTGCTGCCGCTCTGGCTCGAGACCTTCGCCCTCAACGAGAGCCGCGGCGAGTTCCGCTTCCGCCCGGCGCAGCAGTTCGGCTCGCTCTACGGCGTCGTCGACGCCGCGCACCTGCTCGCGTCCGTGGGCCGGCTGGGAGACCTGACGGACGCGCGGCGGGACGCGTGGAAGGCGGAGATCGACTCCTACCAGGTCGACGGCGGCGACTACGCCGTGTCGAGCGGCGCGCCCGGCTGGCAGCCCTGGCACTCGTCCGCGTCCGCCGCCGCGGCGCTCGCGCTCCTGGACCGGAGGCCCGGCGCGCCGACGGACCGCTGCCAACAGTTGGCCGCCGGCGGCGCCGAGGCCTGGCGCGCGGAGATGGACCCGCTCTACGACGACGCGTGCTACTCGGACAAGCTCGGCGGCAACAACATCCACCGGTGCGGCCAGCGCATCGGCTCGTGCGCCGCCATCCTCGGCTACGCGGACGCGTCGCAGCCCTTCCTCGCCTGGTGGCGGAACTGGCTCGTCGAGAAGACGGACGCGGCGACGGGCGTGCTCTGCCCCGCGCACATCCCGCGGATCCAGTGCGTCGGCGGCGCGATGCCGACGCGGGGCGTGGAACTCGGCTTCTCGAACGCGAGCCAGCCCTTCGCGCGCGAGGTCCTCGACCTGACGCTGGGCCTCCAGACGAGCCAGGGCGCCTGGTCCGACGGCGCGGCGGACCAGCTCGGCTCGCTCACGCTCGACGGCGTCGTCCAGATGACGCGCGCCGCGGCCCAGCTCGGCGGCGCCTACCGCTGGGACGACGCGCGCGCGGCCTGCCGCAGGACCCTCGAGCTGTCGGCGAAGCGGCTCAACGACGCGCGCTTCGTCATGGCCAACTTCGGCGCGACGTCGCACGACCTGCCGAACGTCGTCGCCGCCGCGGCCGAGTGCGCGCGCGCGTTCCCCGCGGACGTCAAGACGGACCGGCCCTGGACCTGCTGCGCGCGCTACGTGTGAATGTGTGTGTGTCTGTGTGTATTTATTGTGGCTGTTGGCTTGCGAGGGCGTCGCCGTCCGTTGCTTGCCGCTAACGCCGCACCGAGCCGCTAGACCGGAGCCAAGTCCGGAGAAGTCCGGAAGGCCTTCCGGAGCCGCGCAGATGAGCCGCGCCATCTGCGCCGCCTCATGGTGCACTTCACGATGCCGTGAAATCAGTCGAGGAACTCGCGAGCTCGGTCGAGCTGTGGATCCTGTGCGCCGGCCGCTGCGCTGCGCGTCCTGAGTCGAGCTGCGTGGATCCTGTGCCACCGGCAGTCCGCAGCCGCCCGCCATGCCGCCATCGCTGCTGCTGCTGCTGGCGACCGCCGCCGCCCTCACTGCGCCGACGTCCCGGCGCTGGACCTGGGCGCACAGCGGCGGCGGGCCCGTGGACATCCACTACACGGCCTGCGGCCCCGCCGACGCGCGCTCCTGCGTCGTCTTCGCGCCGGGCTTCGGCGCCGGCAGCTTCCAGTTCGAGGAAGTCGCGTCGCTCGTCGCGGACCGCGGGCACGCGGTCTACTGCATGGACTGGTTCGGGCAGGGCAAATCGTGGCCCGACGAGGCGCGCGCCGGCGCGCGCTTCGGCATCGAGAGCTGGGCGCGCCAATTGACGGACTTCCTCGCGTCGGAAGAGCTCGCGCGCCACGGCGCCGTCTTCGTCGCCGGCAACTCCGTCGGCGGGCTGACGGCGGCCGTCGCGGCGGCGCGCGGCGAGGCCCGCGTCGACGGCCTCGTGCTGCTGAACCCGACGCCGTTCTGGTCCTTCTGGGGGCCCGGCGGGTCGCCGTTCTGGGACGGCGCGCTCCCCGCGCCGGGGCCGCTCCGCGCGTTCGCCGCGGCGTGGTTCGACGCGCTCCGGAGCCCCGCCGTCGTGCGCTCGCTGCTGTCCGAGGTCTACGCGACGAAGGACGCCTGCGACGAGGCGCTCGCGGCGCAGATCTGCGACGCCGCGTCGCACCCCGTCGGGCCCGACGCCTTCGCGAGCATCCTCTTCAGCGGGCGGTCGCGGCTCGAGTTCGCCGACGCGCTCGAGGCGCTCGCGGGGCAGCGGGACCTGCGCCTCGCGCTCATCTACGGCAAGGAGGACCCCTGGATCCAGCCCGTCTGGGGCCAGCGCGCCGCGCGGCGCCTCGCGCGCGCCGGCGCCGCCTTCGACTACGTTGAGTGCTCGCCGAGCGGCCACTGCCCGCACCACGAGACGCCGCGCGCCGTCGACGCCAGCGTCCCGCGGCCGGGACGACTTTCGAGAGCTTCTGACCGGGAAAACGATGGAAAAATGGTCACCGACGCGCTTGGTAGGTCGACGCCGCCCTCGGCCACCTCCTCGGCGCCTGGACCGGGGAGGCTTCGCCGCCGCCGCTGCCGGCGGAGCCCGTCGTCGAGCGGGACGGGCGCCGCGTCTCCGTGGCCGCGTGCGACGGCGAGCCCCGGGGCCTCGTTGAGCGCGTCGCCGCGCTCGCGAGTAATATCTAGATGTTAGAGGCGGCGGGCTTTCGCGGCCGCGGCAGCTGCTGGAAGCAAGCTCGGGGCGAGGCGAAAGATCCACCGCTACGTCGCGCTCGCCTGCGGAAGGGAGGAGGGATGTTTCTTCCGAAGACCCACCGGGCGCGGCATGGGAAGAGCCTGCCCAGCTTGAAGGCGCAACTCCGCTGGTTGCGCCATGAAGCAATTTTCACTCTCGCAGAACACGTAATACCCAACTCGCGCACGGTGGAAGTGGCGCGGTAAGGCTCTAGCGTCTGCCCCGACTCTCTCGCCCGCGTCGCATCGGGACGCCGGGGACTCGCCGGAGCTCCGCGCGCGGCGGCGACGGGCCCGACGCGACGGCGGCGGCGGCCTGCGGGGGAGGGCGGTCGCCGTCGGCCGCGGCGGCGCGCGGCGGCGCGCGCGCGAGACGGTCCCTCACGGGGCAGGTCGTCTCCACCGTTGCTCTCGGATGTAAATTACCCATTTGAATGCGTTGCTCACCGGGGTATCGCGCGCGGGCGCGTCCGGACGCCGCGCGCGCACCCGGCCGCCGGAGCGGCGCCGCCGCGGGGCCTGCGCGGGGCGTCCGAGGTCGAAGGCGGAGCGGCGGCGCGCGCGGCGGCCGCGCGCGACGAGGGGCGGGGGACTCGGAAGAATCAGTATCTACACCACTGGGTTGAAGGGTCCATTCAGAGACTCTAGTCCAATAATTCTTCAGCTTTCTCGTCATCGTCCCGGGGGTGTGTGTGTCCTCGGTAAAGTTAACCAAGCACTGCTTTTGTCGACAGGGTGGATGTTCAGTCGGGTAAACAGTGGAGTCGTCATAGGACGGCGCGCGGCGCGGGAAGACACGGCGACGGACGCGGCGGACGCGCGGGCTGGGTTCGGCGGTGGCGCGCGAGGTCTTGCTGGGCGAGCAGCGACGCAGTGGCTGAAGAGCGAGTGATCGCTTCACTCGAGCGGCATCATCGTCCTGCCCGCCCCGGCCCCGGCGCCGGCGCGCCTGGACCTGGGGGCAGCCGCGGTGCGTCGACGCCGTGCACCGCCGCCATGCGGAGCGACAGCAGCATCGGGAACCACATCGAGGAGCTGGCCCTGCCCGAGCCCGGCTCGAGCTGCTGGCTCGCCTGCTGCCTCAGCGACTTCCAGGGCAGCGGGCGGACGCCCGCGGGCGAGGAGTGGAACCGCGCGCTGTCCCTGATCCCCATCAAGGACAAGGACACGGAGATCCTCTTCAGGTCCCGCATGGCGGCGCTGAAGCAGGCGGGCCTCGCGGAGAGCGAGGACGCCAAGGGGCGCACGCTCCTCTGGCACGCGGCGTACTACAACGACAGCGCCGCGGCGATCGTCATCACGAAGCTGCTCCCCCACACGCAGCTCATCCTCGAGCCCGACAACGTCTACGTCAAGAGCCCCCTCCAGCTCTCGAAGATGCACCGGAACCTCGACGTCTTCGACGTCTTCCGGGAGCACGTGAACCAGCGGGACCTCGACGAGCACTGGCACCACAAAAACGAGAAGGACACGCTGCTCGAGAGGTGAGGCCGCGGCATTCGTAACGCGGCCCGGGCGGCGCCTAGAGGGGCCGGCTCGCGAAGACGGCCTCCCGGACCTGGTGGGAGAGGTCGCGGTAGCTGTCCATGATCGCGCGGCGCTCGTTCATGTGGGCCTCGTGCTTGTCGCGCCACGCCTCCATGGCCGCGCGGTGGCCCTCCATGTTCGCCTGGTGCTCCATGAGCTTCGCGTGCCGCTCCTCGGGCGGGAGCTCGCGGAGCTTGCTCTTCGCGCGGTCGACGGCGTCGCGCGCGCGCGGCGCGAGCTCCTCGGGCAGGCCGAGCTCGTCGGGGTCGCGGTTCGCGAGCCGCTCGTCGCGCTCGCGGCGCATCTCCGCGACGCGCTCCTCGGGCGACATGTCGCGGAGCCTGTCGAGGCGCTCGCGCGACGCGGCCATCATCGCCTCGCGCTCCGCCTTGTCCATGGGCGGCCGGCGGTCCTTCGGCGGCCCCCGCCCCCGGGCCATGTCGAGCTCCAGGAGGTCCTCGGGCGCCAGCGACGCCTCGTCGTCGTCGCCGCCGGGGTGGAGGCCCTCGACGCGCGGCGGCCGCGGCGGCCTCACGTCCGCGTCGCTCGCGAGGAGCGCCGCCTCCCGCGCCTTGAGGTCGCCGATGGCCGCCGTCAGCTCCGACGTGTCCGCCTTGGCCTGGGCGGCCATGTCGAGCAGCCTGCGGCGGGGACGCGCGTACGGGTCTTCGGTCCGTCGGCTCCCGGGCGGACGCACCGATCGTATTTCTCGAGGCGCGCGGCCGGGCCGCCGTCGCGCCGCTCGTCGCCGCCCCGCGACCGCCCGCTCCGCTGCGACCGCGGCTTCTTCTTCTTCTGCGCGCCAGCGACCCCCAGCAGCGCGACGGCGACGAGCGCATATCTCATGCCTTCTCCCTGCTTGCCAAAGTTGGGGCAGCCTCCCGCGCCGTCGACGTCGCCCTTACGCCGCGCCGTCGCGCCCCCGCGAGGCGCCGAAGAGGTCGCGGGGCGCGGGCCCGCGGGGCCCGCGCGACGGCGCCGCGCCGACGCTCGCGAGGAAGAACGCGCGCGGCGGCGGCGGCGCCGCGCGGTCGCCGCCGGGGGCGTAGCCCGCGTGGGAGAAGAGGGGGCTCGACCGGGCCCAGTGGCCGTCGTCGGGGCTCGGCGGCGGCCCCGCCGACGCCGCGGACCGCGGCGCCGTCCGCGCGATCGCCGCGGCGGCGTCGTTGACGAGGTCGCGGCTCCGCGACGGCGCGCGCGCGCCGCCCCGGACGAGGGCGTCGACGTCGAGGTCGGGGACGGCGCCGTTGATGCAGTCGATCTCGCCCGCCGTCGAGTACAGCGACGGCGGCAGCAGGTCGATGACCGCGTCCTCGTCGAGCGGCGCCGGCGCGGGCGTCGCCGCGCGCGCGTCCCGCCGCGTGGACCGGCTCGGCGTCGCGGCGAGGATGCGCCGCTGCCGCCGCTGCGCCGTGCCGATGCGTTCGCCCGTGGCCGCGACGGTGATCTCGCCCGTGAGGCGCACGGCGTCCTCGATCTCCGCCGACGACGCCCGCAGCTCCGGGGGGAGGCTGTCCATGACGTGCTTCATCGACTCCGCCCGCTTCCGGATCATGCGCGACGACCCGCCGGCCCGGCGCATGGTGCCTCGAGCGGGGGGCGGCGGGCAGCGGCGCGGCGGTCGGAGGAATGCCGCGCTAAAGTGAGTTCAACAACCTACTTGTAAATGCATCGTTGAACATTTGTGTGCATCAAAAACGCGCGTAATACCAAGGGCAGGCCAAGACCGCAGCCAGCCGCCGGGGGTCGACCCAGCCAGCCAGCCAGGGACGTCCGGTCCACGAAACGACCCCTCGCTACAACCTCTACAACGCGCGCCTACGGCGCGCCGCGCCGTCCTGGGGCGGCTGCGGCGACCGGCTGGCCGCCGGCCACGCGCGTCGGCGCTCGCGCTTCCGTCACCCCCGGCGGCCACTCCGGGCGCCTAACTAGATTTTGACATGATTCCCGCGCGAAAATCGCAAGATTTGCACATGCAACGTCTACATTGAAGAAATGGGTGGCTCTCATTGGCCAGCCAGCCAGCCAGCCAACATCTACCTCACGGTCAGCCAAACCGGGTCCCGGCGGAGGGTTGTTATCGTGGACTGCCCTAGGTAATACCTCATCGAGAAGGCTGACGGCCCAGTGGCCTCGGAGCCAATGGGGCGCTTCAGCTTCTTCCCGTCGCGGCTGCGCGAGAGCGTCGCGAGCGCGCGCGACGACGGCGACGGCGGTGCCAAGGCCGAGGAGGTGCGCGCCGCGGACCGCGCGACGCGCGGCGCGGCGCCCGTCGTCGACGCCGTCGTCGCGTCGGCGCCCAAGGACGACGACGAGCTGTCGCCGGAGTGCGCGGACTGGGCCGCCGAGGTGCGGGACCGCGGCGGCTACGCGCCGGCGTCGCCCAAGGCCGCGGAGGCCCGGGCCGCGCTCCGGAGCCTGCGGGCGCGCGTGCGCGTGACCCTCAGCGTCGCGCCCGACGACCTCGCGGCCCTCGAGCAGCTCGTGGACCGGCTGCTCGAGGCGGCGCGGCGCCTCGCGTGCCGGCCGTCGCACTTCGCGCCCGCGCTCGCGAGCCTCGACGTCCTGGAGCGGTGCGCGGTGCTGGCGGGCGACGTGCTCCGGGGCGCGACGCGGCGTCCCGAACGTATGCTGGCCTCGCGCGGCGACGAACCATCGCACCGGTAGGCAAGAAGGCCATGGACGCGCGCGACGCCTGGCTCGCGCGCGTCGACGACCTGCGCAAGCAGGTCCGCGCGTCCGCGAAGCTGCGCGCGTCCGCGCGCGCGGCGCCGAGCGCGCTCCGGCTCTCGCTCGCGGCCGTCGACGCGCACCTGCGGGCCGCGAGCGACGACGCGCTCGCGCGGAGCGCGGGCCTGCGGGCCGGCGCGAAGATCCTGGGCGGGCTCGTCAAGTCCGTGGCGAAGATGTCGCTCGACGGCGACCTCGTCAGCGGCTGCTTCGACGCGGGCGCGCTCGCCGTCGACGCCGCGCGGACGCGCGCCGCGCGGGACCTCGCGCGGCGCCTCGAGGTCGTAGCGACGCTCCGGGGCGCGCTCGCGCGCGGCGGCGCGCCCGGGGACGTCCTCGAGGCGGCGTTTCGCGTCGACGGCGGCGCGACGCGCTGGGAGGTGCCCGCGGCGCTCGCGTGGCTCCTCGGCGACGTCGTCGAGGCCGCGGCCGCGCGCGCGGACGCCGCGGCGGGCGACGGCGACCGCGCCGCGGCGCTCGCGGTGGCCCGCGTCGCGCTCGAGGGCGACGGCGACGGCTTCGGGGGCCTCGCGGGCCTGCTCGCGCGCGGCGACGCGTCGCGTCTCGCCGAGGACGTCGACTCGGCCGCGCTGCGCCTCTCGCGGTGGGCCGAGGCGCTCGCGGGCGGCCAATCCTTCGAGGACTGGCTCGACGACGGCGCGGCGCTCGCCGCGGAGGCCTGCGACGCCGCCGTCGCGCGCGCCGCCGACGCGGCGTCGGCGGCGGCCGTGGACGGGCTCGCGCGGGCGTGGGCGCCCGGCGCGGCGGCGACGAGGAAGGCGCTCGAGGCGCTCGGGAAGGGGACGCTCGCGCCGCTCCGGGCGAACGCGGCCGCGGGGGCCCTGCGCGCGCCCGCGCCGCTCCTCGAGCGCGCGGCGGACGCGCTCGACGCCGCCGCGGGCCTCGACCCGGCCGCGGTCGTCGCCGGCGCGCTGGACCGCGTCCGGGACCTCGCGGTGGCCCGGCTCGACGCGGCCGTCGCCGACGCGGCCGCGCTCGCCGACGAGGCGGCCTACGGCGCGCTTCGGGGCGCGCTGGTGGAGGCGGCGGGCGCCGACGCCGCGCGGGCCGCGGCCGGGGCCTTCGTGCGGGCCGCGGGCGGCGCCGCGCGCGCGGCGGCGGCCGTCGCGGAGGTCTGCGGCGCGCTCCGGGCCGTCGCGGCGTCGTCGGTGCTCCGCGAGGCGGGCAAGCTCGGCTGCGGCGAGGTCGCGGCCGCCGTCGAGGCGTGCGTCGTCGCGCTGGAGGGGGCGGACGTCGCCGCGGCGCTCGCGGCGCGCGGCGCGGAGGTCGCGGAGGAGGCGCGGCGCCGCGGCGAGGCGCTCGCGCGCGGCGGCCCCGAGGCGGCCGCGGCCGCGGACGCCGTGCGCGCCGTCGCCCTGGACCTGCCGCTGCCGCTGGCGCCGCCCTGCGCCGTCGCGGACCTCGGCCCGCGGCTCAACGAGGCGGCCGTCGCCGCGCTCGCGGCCGCCGTCGACGGCGCC
>NW_008705562.1:1659783-1681844 GCF_000186865.1 Aureococcus anophagefferens
ACGAAGGAGGACTTGATCGACGACGACGGCGACGAGCTCTCGGCGCGCTCGGCGGCGCGCTCGGCGACGCGATGGCCGCGCGCGCGGCGCGGCGCGAGACCTGGCGCTGCCGCGAGGTCGCGGCCCTCGTCGCGAAGCGCCTAGGGGGAGATATGGGCCGCGACGACGCGCGTGAGCTGGACCCGCCATCGAAGTCCCGGCGACGTCACCGACGCCGACGCCGCGAGGCCGGGCGCGCACGTCCACGGCCTCGCGCTCTACGGCGCGGCGCTCGACGCCGACGGCGGCCTCGAGGAGATCCGGCGGCCCGACGTGGAATTCGAGCGCGCGGGCGTGCTCTACGTCTCCGCGCGCGTCGCGGACGACCCGGGCCCCGGCGTCTACGAGGCGCCGGCCTATCGGACCAAACACCGCAAAGCGGAGGACCTGCTCTTCGTCGTTCGATTTATGTGCGGCGCCGACCGGCGGAAGTGGCTCATCCGCGGGCCCTGCCTCGCGCTGGACGGTTCGCCTTCGGGTGACGCGTCGGGCTAATTATAGTGTGTGTTGTACTTAGTTATAGTGCCGGTGGTCTCCAGAGCCTGAGTTGTACTTGCCTTGAAAGGTTGCCTTGAATTAGGACCCGGACCACGCAAGGTACCGGTCTGAACAACTGGCTTACGACCCCCCCTCGTCGCGCTCCTCCTGGGCGTAGCCCGAGGCGACGCCCGTGCGGCCCTCGACGGCGGGCCGCACGGGCGTCTCGCCGCGGGCGACCTCGAGGCCGCGCCAGTCGCGCGCGTTGAGGAAGTCCGCCGCCGCGGACTTCCACGCGACGACGGCGGTCTCCGCGTCGTCGTCGTCGTCGTAGGCGAGGCGCACGCGGCGGTCCGCGAAGGCGTCGCCCGCGTGGCCCGCGGAGAGGTCGAAGGTCGGCGCGTCGTCGTCGTCGGCGGCGGCGGCCTCGCGTTCCTCGGCGACGGCGACGTCGCCGAGGTCGCACGAGTAGAAGGGCGCGTCCTCCGGGAGCCAGTCCGCGTCCCCCAGCACGACGGCGAGCTCGTTGGGCGAGATGAGGGGCGCGTTCGACTCCGCCGCGAGCGCGTCGAGCAGGCCGTGGTCCGCGCCGACGATGACGAACGCCTCGAGCTCCGCGAAGTTCGCGAGCTTCGTGGGCGTCACGGGCCCGACGGCGAGGACGTAGGACGACCGGCCCGCGGCGCGCAGGGCCGCGTCGCAGCTCGCCGCGACCTCGGACACGTCCCTGAGCCGCCCCGCGGCCGCCGCGCAGACGCCCCAGCGCGTCGCGCGGCGCGCGCGCGACAGCGCGTGGTGCCGCTTCGCGAGCGCGCGCGCCGCGGTCCGGCGCGCGCCGTCGGCGCCGAAGGTGCGGTCCGGTCGGAGCGGGTCGACGACGGCCAGGGCGCCGCCGACGCAGCCCGCGCAGCGCAGCGCCGCCGCGCCGCCGAGCCGCGTCGACGCCGCGCCGACGAGCGCGACCCGCCGCCGCCGGAGGTCGGCCTCCGCGTCGAGGGGCGCGACGAGGCCCGCGACGTTGAGCGCGGGGCCGGCGTCCGGCGGCGCGTCCTCGCCGGGCCCGACGCGCGCGTGCCGCGGAAGCGCGCTCGCGACGACGGCGACGCCGAGGTCCGCGGCGACGAGGTCCGCGACCGCGACCGCGACCGCCGCGTACTCGGGCGCCGCGAGGAGCAAGACGTCGGCGGCCGCGTCGGCCTCGTCCTCGGACAAGGCCCGCAGCGCCGCGCCCGCCGCCGCGGCGACGGCCGCGGCGTCGGCGGCCGGCCGCGGCCCGACGACGAAGAGCACGGGCGGCGCGCCGGCCGGCGCCGCCGCGAGGCAGTCGGGCCCGTAGTGGACGATGGCGTCGGCGTCGACGTGCGCCGCCGCGACGCAGTCCACGGCGCCGCCGGGCGCCGGGTCCCCGAGCACGTAGACCTCGGGCTTCGGGTCCGGTAAAAACGCCTCGAGCTCCATGGCCACGGCCGGCGACAGGGAGAGCAGCGCGTCCGGGAACTGCAGCGCGAGGCGCTTGCAGGCCGCGTGCGCGACGAAGCGCGCCACTCTCTCGTACTCGAAGTCCGCGGCGCGCGTCGCGGAGGAGCCCTCCGAGGAGGGCACGATTGACGCCATCAGTCTCCTCCTCGCCAGCTGCACCAAGGTCTTGTCGCCAAGTTTACCTTCATCAAAGGCTGCCCCGCCTCAGCCCCAGCATCGAAGTCGACTATCACCGCCACCATCCGCCATGAACATGATCAATCAAGCGCTGTGCGGGCCGCCGCGGCCGCCGCCGGAGACGCGCCTCAAGAAGACGGAGGACCGCCTCGAGGCGCACTTCGCCAACGTGACGTTTGAATCGGCCATCGACACGCGCTGCGTCGAGGACGAGGCGGCGAAGCGGCTCGGGGAGGTGGGGACATTTTTGAAGATCCCGGCGGAGGAGATCACGGTGCTGGGGAAGATCGGCGAGGGCACGGAGAAGCGCGTCTTCGAGGCGCTCTGGAAGGGGCAGCGCGTCGCGGCGCTGGAGATCTTCGGCCCGTCGATGGCCTGGGAGCTCCACGTCCAGAAGCGCATCTGCGAGCACGCCGTGCTCGGGACGCACCCCCACGTCGTGCGCATCTACGGCGCGACGGACGACGACCGCTACATCTTGAACGAGTACGCGCCGCTCGGGTCGCTCACGAATTACGACGGGTCGCCGAGCGTGCTCTCGAGGCGCTGCCCGCCCTACGCCCACTACCCGTCGGCGAAGCTCCTCGCGGCCGCGGCGCTCCAGGTCGCCGAGGCCGCCGCGGCGTTCTACGACGCGGGGCTGCTCCACCGCGACCTCGCGGCGCGGAACGTGCTCGCGTTCGCCTTCGACGACCGCGACGTCCTGGTCAAGCTCACGGACTTTGGGCTCGTCGCCGACCGCCGGCTGACCGTCGGCGGCGCGTCGACGCTCCTGACGGCGCCCTACAAGTACGGCTGGCCGGAGAAGCACGCGATGGGCACGCGGTGGATGGCGCCCGAGGCGATGCCCGACGGCGACTTCGCCTTCGACGACAAGACGGAGATCTACGGGCTCGGCGTCGTGCTCTGGGAGCTCTTCTCCCTGGGCGCCGTGCCCTACGGGGACCTGCGCAACGACGCGATCCCCGCGGCGAAGCGGAGCGGCGCGGCGCCCGACGTCGGCGAGCTCGCCCGGACGCGCGGCGCGGCGACGCCCGCGGTGAGGAAGGTGCTGGCGGCCTGCGTGGAGCAGTTCGCCGCGAACCGGCCGACCTACGCGGAGCTCGCGGCGTCGCTCCGGCGGCTCCGCGACAGCGACGGCGCGACGGCGCGCGACATGGCCGCGCCCGACGCGAGCTGGACGCCCCTGAGCCCGCGGGTCGCGGCGCTGGACCCGGCCTACGCCCTGGACCCCCGGGCCCTGGCCCTCGCCGCCGCGCCGCTGCCCGTGTCGGACCTCGCGGCGTTCGGCGTGAAGCGGCACGTGCTCGCGGCGTCGGGCGACGCGGTCTTCGCCGTGCCCCTCCTCTCCGAGGCCTTCTGCGACGACCTCGTCGAGGAGCTCGTCGCCTTCCACCGCAGCGGCCGCGAGACGTCGCGCGCGAACAGCAACAACCGCCACTCGATGCGCGTCGTCGAGCTCGGCTGGGCGCTGTGTGGAAATCAAACATTCAAACCGACTTCAATGTGCGCGTATTCGACAGTTTCGATGCAAGCTCTTTGGCTGCGCTTCGAGAACTCGACGAGAGCAATCGATTCGTCCAAAAATCAGCCGAATCGACTTCGATTTGACCGAGATAGAGAGGTTTGAAGTTTTGCTGGACGCGTCCATTCCACTGGTTTATTTCCACACAGGCTGGGCGGGCTTCCTCGAGCCGCTCGTCGCCGGCTTCGCCGCGCCCCTCTCGGACGCGCTCTACGGCGCGAAGAAGCGCACGGGCAAGCGCAACGCCCTCAAGTTCGCCCACGCCCACACGGTCCACCGCGTCTGCGAGGACCACGCGCGGCGGTCGCCGCTGCCGGGCAGCAACCGCGGCTCCAAGCACACGGACCAGGCCGCGCTGACGCTCAACGTCAACATCGGCGGCGAGTGGAAGGGCGGCGGCGTCAAGTTCTTCGACGACGCCGGGAACTCCATCCTCGTGCCCAACGAGCGCGGCCGCGCGCTCGTCCACCCGGGCCGCCTCGTCCACCAGGGCACGAAGCTCACCGAGGGCTACCGCCTCAACCTCGTCATCTGGACGAACCGGTAACAATCCGCGAGCCGCACGGACCACAGTCGGAGGGCCTTTACACGGGGGGGTGGGCGCGGGGGCTGTCGCGTCAGCCTTCCGCGGGGGCTGGGTTGAAGCAGCCGCAGGACGGGTCGCCGTCGGCCTCGTAGGCCGCCTCCGCGGCGATGGGCTCCGGGCTCGGCTCTAGCTCGTCGATGCCGTCGATGACGGGCGCGACCTCCTCCACCTTCGCGGGCGCCGCTTCCGCGACGACGGCCGCCTCGACGTCCTTCGCCGGCTCCGAAGGCGCGATGTCGCGGTTTTTGTAGATGAAGTAGAGCAGGCCGATGAACAGCAGGACTAGGACGACGCACACGCCCTCGCCTATGGACTCGTACTCAGGAGAAGGGAAATCGATCGCTGCCAAAACGGGAAGCTTGGCCGAGAGGCTCTCGGGCAGCGACCGCGGGAGCGCGCGCGTGGGATCGGCAGCCAAGAGGGACGCGCGCGCGACGCACCCAGACCATTCATGGCACCAGCCAACAAAAACGTTCGACGAGGTGGGCCAAACAAGGATGGCAAAAATCGTACAGCACCACCCGATACATGCAGGGACGCACAAACATCAACACGCGAGGCCTCCATGCAGACTTCCACGCAGTGCGGCGCCACAAGTATTAGGTCACCAGTGGGAATTCAACACGCGAGGCCTCCATGCAGACTTCCACGCAGTGCGGCGCCACAAGTGGACTTACAAGTGGCGCCACTTTGACAAGCCTTAGATCCGCGCGGAGGCCGGCGCGTCGAAGACGCCGAGGGCCAGCCAGGCGGCGGCGGCGAGGAGGGCCGGCACGAGGTAGAGGGGCGCGAGGGGCGCCTCGACCTGGATCGAGTCGCCCGCGCCGAGGGACACGGCGCCGAGGGGCGCCCACGCGTTCGCCGCGCCGAGCGCGACGACGGGCGCGGTCCACGTGTCCGTCGCGCTGCAGGTGACGACGGACACGACCGCGAAGTCGCGGACCTTGAACTGGCCCGGCGCGTTCGCGAGCGCCCTGGCGGCGACGCGCCGCGAGCTCGCGAGGCCGGCCTTGACGAGGTAGTCCGCCGTCACGGCGCCGCCCGGCGGCGCGTCGACGACGGCCGGGTTCGTCGCGAGGGCCGCGAGGACCAGGCCCGCGGCGTAGATGGGCGCGCGCGGCGGCGGGCGGAAGCACGCGTACGCGGCCGCGCCGCCGCAGAGCAGCGCCGCGCGGCCCTCGGCGTCGAGCGTCGCGAGAAGCGACGCCGCGCCCCCCCAGAGCTTTTCGAGAGAGAAGCTGTCCGGCGACGGGCCGACGACGCCCGCGACGACGAGCGGCCCGAAGACGACGAGGCCCCGGAGCCTCCCGCGCGCGTCGCCGGGAGAACCGAGGTGCGCGAGGCCCGCGGCGGCGGCCGCCGCGCGCGCGAGCTTCGTCGCCGGCGGCTGGCTTCGCCAGGCCGAGATCCACGCGCCGGCGGCCTCGCTCCGCCGGCTCGCCGCGGCCAAGCCCAGCTCGAGCGCCGCGCGGAGCACGGAGAGCGCGTCGACGCGCCACGTCGTCTGCCGGTCGTTCGGCACCTCGTACTTGCGCGCGAGCTTGGCGTAGAGCTGCGCCTCGCTGCCGGCGTACTTCTCGAGGATCGACGGCACGCCCTCGAGCTTCTCCGGCGCGTGGGCGCCGTAGAACCGGCAGAGCCGCGCGCCGTGGACGACGGGCGCGACGGCCGGCGGCAGCGCGTCGAGGTGGCCCACGTACTGCAGGCCCACGGCGACGAGCACGACGAGCGCCGACAGCGAGCTGATGAGTTGCGACGATGCGTTGCAGCGCGCGCGGCCAGCGGCGCGAGAGGCGCGAGATCTGCCACTTGGAGCTGAGAGCTTGTGNCGAGGGAAACATGCAGTAATATTGAACCGATTATNTACGCCGCGCCAGCGCCGAAACAANATCGGGGCAGCCCGAGAACAAGTTGTCCATGCCCGCCGCCAAGCGCACGCTGACCAAATCGTCCATGGCCGCCGCCAAGCGCACGCTGCGCGCGCCGCTGCCTGCCGTCGCGCGCGCGGCCGCCTCGGCGAAGCGCACGCTGCGCAGCTGCCTCCGCGCGCCGTCGCGGCCGTCGCAGCCGCCCGAGATGCGCAGCTGCCTCCGCGCGCCGTCGCGGCCGTCGCAGCCGCCCGAGATGCGCAGCTGCCTGCGCGCGCGCTTCTCGCTGGCGCCGCCGCAGCACCTGCGCGGCGACCAGTCCCCCGGCACGCTCTTCGCCGACGTGGAGATGGAGATCCTCGACGTGGCGACGCCGCGGCCGCCGAAGCGCTTCCGCTTCGCCGGCGCGGTCGCCGCGCCCGGCGACGGCTTCCAAGAGTCGTTCCACTGCGGCGCGCTCACGCGCGACGAGCTCCGGTCGCCGCCGCCCTGCGCCCCCTCCGCCGACGACCTCGGCGACGACGACCACGACTGGCACATGGAGCTCGCCTCCGCGCCGTCGTTCGGCTTCGCGTCGCGCTCCTAGGAACCTTCCCGGTCGCCGCGGCCGCCGCCCGACCCCCGCGCGCCGCGCCACGTAGCACACGCACCCTACTCGTCATCGCGCGGCGGGAGGATGGCGCCGAGGTCCGGCGCGACGAGGATGGCCTCGATGATCTCCGCGCTCGTCGGCGTGTAGTTCTTCGGCCGGGGCCGCGTGCCCGCGGCCTCGCAGGAGAGGATGTGGGCGATCTCGGGCGCGAAGACCGTGCGCAGGAGCAGGCGCCGGTTCTCCGTCGCGTTCTCGCCGTACTCCGCCGCGGCCGCGGCCTTGCGGAGGAACATGGACCGCTCGAGGGCCGCGTCGCGCTCCGGGTCCGCGGAGTCGGACCGGCCGAAGAGGCCGCCGCGCTTGACCAGGTCCGCGAGCGACGCGTCCGCGTCCACCTCGTCGGGCAGGTGCTCCGGGATGAAGGTCGGCGCGCGCTCGCGGCCGAGGAACGACTGGCGCCGCGGGCTCCGCGTCGACGCCAGGAACGACGACGCGCCGCGCGCGCGCCGCGACGAGAACTCGGTGGCGAGCTTCCGCGCGCGCGTCGCGCCGTCCGCGAGGCGCGCGGCCGCCAGGTAGGCGACGTGGAAGACGTTGACGGGCGACGGGAGCGCCAGGTGGTTGTAGTAGACGATGACCTCCGCCTTCTGGAACAGGAACTCGCGGTGGATGTTCGCGTTGACGCGCTCGTAGGACGACGACATGATCGCGATGAGCAGGTTCAGGAGCAGGATGTTCGAGCACAGGATGTAGAGGAAGTAGAGGCCGATGGCCAGCGTCTGCCGCGGGCTCGAGCCGTCGTTCTCGCCGATGGACTCGAAGATGTCGAAGGCCGGCTCGTGGACGAGCGTCTTGAACGCGAGGTAGATGGCGCCGTGGATGTTCGCGACGTCCTCGTGGCCCGACGCGTCGTTCTCGCCGAGGAACATGAAGAAGAAGGCGAAGCCGAAGCCCACGAGCACGAAGAACAGGATGATCAAGAAGGGGATGATGTCGAAGGCCATGAACAGCGTCATGCGCACGAGCGTGCCGCACTGCTTGTGGACCGTGACGTAGTAGAGCAGCCGCGTCCACACGAGCACGAGCGCGACGGCGCCCGACGCCGTGTAGACCTCGCAGAGGAACGTCCGCGCTCCCTGCTCGTCGCGCGGGTGCCAGAAGTCGCGCGCGAGCGCGACCGTGAGCGTGTCGACGACGACGGACACGGCGTCGACGACGTTCCAGAAGTCGGCGAGGTAGAGCCGCGTGTTCCGATGGAGCACCTCCCAGTCGTCGACCTACCAAGCATGTTGGGTAACAATTTCTCTTCGTTTTCCCGGTCAAAATCTCTCGAAAATCGTCACCGCCACAGGACGCTGTCGTCGACCTCCCGCAGGGCCTTGCCAAAGATGCAGAGGAAGAGAAAAAAGCGCAGGAACGGGCCCGGCCGCGCGGCCGCGTAGACGAGCCTGGGCGGGACCGGGGGATTCGACGCGCGCGTTCCGCGCGCGCGCGTGCCAGAAAAGCATCTCCAAGGGATGATCGCTCGTCCAAACATCAGCCGAAACGAGTGGAACGGTCGCCGCTCATCCAGGGGGGTACCTCGTGGAACGCGGCCGAGAGAGGAGCCTTTGGGAAGTTCGCCCGCCCCGCGACGCGCGCGTGCGTGAGCAATGCCGCGAAGGACGCGTCGAAGCAAAAGTCGATGTAGAACTGCATCTTCGGCGAGTAGGACGCCGCGAGCTTCTCGAGGAAGACCTTGTCCTCCTCGACGTCGTTCGCGTCGTCGCAGTCGTCGCAGCCCGCGCGCGTGCGGATCCGGCTCCGCCGCGCCGCGGCGCCCGCGCCGCGCCACATGGACTGGAGCACGAGGGTCACGCCCGGCGCCGTCACGAAGAGCGTCGAGTTGTAGGCCAACGCCAGCGCCAACGCCGACGTCTGGTGGCTCTGGTTCGCGTCGACGCGCAGCAGCCCGAACGCGACGTGCTTCGACCGCTCGCCGAACGCGTCGCGCGCCCACGCGAGCTCCGCGGCCTCCCGGCCGCTCTGGGGCTGGAGGGGCAGCGCGACGACGGCGGCGGCGACGTTCTCGTAGGACGCGGCGAAGCCCGCGAGCAGCGGCAGCTTGTAGCGCGCCTCGCACTCGCGCATCTGCTGGCTCAGCCGCAGCGCGGCCGTGAGCGGGTTCGCGGCCGTCAGGATCCTTAACTTCGCGATGACGTGGATCTGCCGCAGCCGGCGCGCGTCGCGCTGGGACCGCTTGAGCAGCGTGTCCAGCGCGGCGACGCGGCCGCCGCGGCCCTCGCCGACGAAGCTCCGCAGCGGATCCGTCGCGAGCGCGCCCGCGTCGTTCTCGGCGAGCCGCGCGTCGAGCTCCAGGAGCCGCAGCGCCATCTCCGCGTAGCCCCAGAAGGCGACGCCCTGGGCGACGACCTCGGGCTCCACGAGCACGCGGAGCGCGACGTGCAGCGCGGAGTCGCCGGACGCCGCGTCGCGGTCGCCGCCGCCGCCGCGGTCGTGGGCGCGCTCGACGGCCGCGAAGTCGCGGCGCAGGACCGCGGCGAAGAGCGGCGGCGGGTCCGCGCCGGCGACGCGCCGCAGGCACCGCTTCGACGGCGCGAGCGCGGCGCTGAAGGGGAGCGCGCCCTGGGCCGCGAGCGCGTCGAAGTAGTCGACGGGCGGCCGCCGCGTCGCGAGGTACTTGCGCGTGTGCGCGCGGTCCTCGTCCGCCCGCCCCGCCCGCCCGTCGGACAGCGAGCTCCAGCGCGTCGCCGTCGACAGCGTGCGGTGCCGCCTACGGAACGCGTCGGTACCGATGGTTCATCGTTTTTCATCTCTCGAACATCGTCCCGGCCGCGGGACGCCGGGTGCCGCCCGTAGAGGCCGTCGAAGGCGCAGAGGTCCGTAGCCTCGTCGAGCACGAGGCCCAGGTACGTCGTCAGCGACAGTGGCGTCCGGTGCGTCGACACGGCCTCGATCTGGTGCAGGCAGTAGCGCCCGAGGTCGCTGGAAATCTTCGCGCTCGCGAAGATGCCCCGCGCGTCCGCGAGGCCGCCGCCGCGCGCGAGGCAGTGGAGCGCGGCGACGAGCGCGTGCGCCAGCGCCGCCGCGGCGTCCCGCTGCAGGACGATGCCGTCGACGTCCGCCGTCGGGTCGTACTGGAGCGGCCGCGGCACGTAGAGCGACCGCGGCGCGCCGTCGCCGCCCGCGCCGAGCGCGACGACGCGGCAGCGCCACCGGATGCCCCAGCGCCGCGCGGACCCCGCGGCGGCGAACGCCGTCGTCCTACCGGCGTCGAGCGCGCACGCGTAGGACGCGCCGCCGTAGCAGTACTCGAAGGCGTCGGCCGTCGCCCGCCAGACGCCCGCGACGCCGGCCTCCGGCGCCTCGCCGGCGCTGTCGAGGAGCCGCAGCGACGCCGCCACGGCGTCGTCGTCGTTGGCCTCGTCGTCGTCGTCGGCGTCGGGTTGCACGGGCGTCGTCATCTCGATCATGGGGTTGCCCGTCGCGAAGCCGCTGGGCCGATCCGCGGTCCTGCCCAGGGCGAGGACGCCGCTGCCTTCTCGCGGCGACTCCATAATTCGCGCGACAAAAACGTCGAGTCGTTATTGAAGTTCAAGGTGCACGCGACAAGTTGCCGTGTGTCTACGAGAAAGCAACGGTCGATCCACGCGACGACACCAAGTGCGATCGCCGTCCCCCAACGATGCCAAGCCTTATATCTCGTCGTCGTCCCGGAAGGTCGACGCGAGGTCCGAGACGGGCTGCTGGTTCGCGTCGAGGTGCTCGCGGCGCGTCTCCTGGGCCTCCTTGCGCTTCTCGTACTTGGAGCCGAGCTGGCGCTTCTCGCGCGCGCGCTCCTCGTTGGGGAGGACGAGGGACGCGTCGTGGTAGAGCGTCGAGCCGCCGAAGGAGCCGCTGAAGACGCGGATCGGCGCGAGCACGAAGCGGGGGCCGATCTCGACGAGGGACGTCGCGTCGCGCTTCTGCGACGGGGGCTGGCAGGATCACAAGGCGGGGGCGCGCGGGGACGGGCGGCGGTCGACGATCGAAGAGGAGAGCCGTCGGATAGTGGTGCATGTTTCTTATCGATCACGAAGCGCCTCCGGGGGCCGCTCGGGCGGCGCCTTTCGGCGCCCCCCGCTGAGCGGCCCCCTCGGGACAGTGTCAGAACAGGTCTATGAAAGGGTTCATCGTCACCCGGCTTGTTTTGAAGTGGCAAACACGAAACTGCGCCGCGCCGGAGAGCGACGACCGCGTCCGCGTCGTCGACGGCGTCGTCGACGATCTGGTAGTGGCGCACCCAGACCTTGCCGTCGGCGATGGAGAACGCCATGGCGCGGTCGAAGAAGGGCTTGGACTTGGGGTGGCCCCGGGGCGTGCCGAAGGTCACGGCGAGGAGGTCCCGGACCGCCGACCAGTGCGGCTGCGCGTCGAAGGCGCCGTCGAAGCAGAGCAGCGCGCGCGTGCCCAGGCCGCAGTTGCCCGTGAGGCGCAGCTCGTCCATGGTGTGCACGTTCTGCACGAGGAACTTGGCGCTCGGGCCCTTGGGCGCGCGCGACACCCACATGTAGAGGTCGGACCGCTTCCGCGCCTCGAGGTAGACGCAGCCGTTGCAGCTCTTGAGCTCGCAGATCTCGTTGAGCTGCCGCGGGTCGTTCTTCGTGTCGAGCTTCGCGTCGCTCTTGTGGTGGGGCAACAGCTTCTTGAGGTCCTCGAGCAGGTGGCGGTGCCGCGCGGACGTGCCCCGGCTGCAGACGACGAGCACGCGCTGCTTGTTGACGTAGCGCACGCGCGGCGGCGGCGCGGACGCGGCCTCCGCGGGCTCGGCGGCGGGCGCGGGCTCGGCGGGCGCCGCCGCCGCCTTCTTGGACCGCTTCCGCTTCTTCTCCTGCACGGGGACGGCCTCGGCCTCGGACTCGGACTCGGACTCGGAGCCGAAGCCCGCCTGCTTCAGCGCGTCGGCCTCGAAGCTGTGCGACGGGGCCTTGCTCTTCTTCGACGACGGGCCCATTGCAACCCTGCGCCGAGCTTTATCGCCTGCAACCTTGTGGGTGGCGGACGAGCTTTGCTTTGTGTCGCTAAAACTTTAGTGTTTGGTCGAGAGTGCACCGCAATTGTAGTCAATGTTGACGTTTTTCAAAGCGGCCAGCCCCGAGTCACGCGATGGGCAAGCAGTCCAAGACCCAGCGCCACCGCCTGCACAAGGAGCACGCGGCAAAAGTAGAAAAGGCCATCGACATCAGGAAGTCGCGCATCAAGCTCGGCGGCGGCGGCGCCTTCACGACCGTGAAGATTAAGCGGGGTGCCTGCGTTGGATTCTACGCGGGCAGCCGCGGCGTCCAGACGGACTCGCGCGACTACGTCGTCGACGGCGATTCGGGCTCGACGCGCGACGGCTTCGACCGCGACGGCCGGCTCGTGCTCGCCGACGGGTCGCGGGTCGACGCGCACGGCTGGACGGCCGAGGACTGGAAGCCCGTCGCCGGCGCGAAATGGGACGGCGTCGCCGCGAACTGGACGCGCTTCATGAACCACGCCTCCGCCGACCACCAGAACGTCGCCCTCGCGACGACGTCGGAGACCTTCGGCCGGTCCCACGCCTTCTACGCGAAGCGCGACATCGACGCCGGCGAGGAGCTGTTCTTCAGCTACGGCGCGACGTACTGGCGCGACCGCGCCATCGTACCGGCGGACCCGGAACCCGCGTAAATTGGGCTATGTGCGACGGTCGATTAGGTTTTCAGGGAGGGGACGCGGCGCTCCTCGAGGCCCTCCTCGGGCTGCTCGGGCCGGTAGTACGCGCCCGGGAAGCGGACGCCGAGCAGCGCCTGCTCGAGGCGCTCGAGCTTCGCGGGCGCGTCGACGCGGCGGCCGTCGTCGTAGCCGCGCTTGCGCGCCGAGGCGTGGAGGATGACGAGGTGGCCGTCCGCGCGGTCGCGCGCGAGGGCCTCGGCGCGGTCGAGGTCGTTCGACCGCGCGGCGGAGAGCAGCCAGGCCTCGTAGGCCTTGGAGCCCACGGCGCGGTTCCGGTCCCGGAGGATCGTGAGGGCGTCGTGGAGGAAGTCGGCGCCGCGCTCGCGGTCCGCGCCCAGGTCCGTCAGCGCGGCCCACGTCGCCTGGTTCGGCGCGAATCGCGCGGCCGCGCGGTCGAGCGCGTCCAGGGCCCGGTCCCAGGCGCCGAGCTTCGCGAAGCCCGCGATGGCCGCGTTGTAGGTCACGAGGTTCGGCGCCGTCGACGCCCGCGACCGCTTGGGCACGTTGTCGCCGCGCGAGAATCGCGCGCCGCCGCGGTCGTGGCGCCGGCCCCGCGTCTCCATGTCGTCGAGGAGGCGGCTCGCCGCGTCGGCGTCGCCGCCCGCGAGGTGGCACCGCAGCAGCAGCGTCAGCGTGACCACGTCCTCGCGCACGCCCGCGGACCGCATCTCCGCGGCGAGCGCCTCGCCCGCCTGCGGCCGCCCCGCGGACAGGCACGCCTCCAGGAGCGCCGCGCAGGTGCGGCCGTTGGGCGGCACGCCCCGGCGCCGCATCTCCCGGAGCACCAACAACGCCCCCACGAGGTCGCCGCGCTTCGCGTGCGCGAGCGTCGCGATCGTGTAGGCGACGACGTTCGGCCGCAGGCGGAGCGCGGCGCGCGACTCGTTGCCCTGGTTCGCGCAGGCCGCCGCGTAGGCCGCCTCCAGGTCGTCGAGCTTCTCGATGGCCTCCCGGGGCTTGTCCACGCGGAGGAAGGCCGTCGCGACGTTCGTGTAGGACAGCAGGTCCGGCTGCACGCCCGCGTCGCGCATGCGCTGCAAAGCCCGCGACGCCTCGCGCCACCGCAGCGTCCGCGCGTAGCCCCGCACGAGCGTGTTCCAGGACGTCGCGTCCGGGAGGAACCGCGCGTGGAGCCGCGCGCGCTCCGCGGCGAGGGACGCGTGCAGGTCGCCCGCGGCCGCCAGCTCCCTCGTCCGCGCGAGCACGGCCTCGTAGTCCGCCTCCAAATCCTCCAAACACGACTCCGCGGCGTCCAGGTCGCCCGCCTCGACGTGCGCCTTCATCAGCGCCGTGTGCGCCACGCGGCCCGGCTTCAGGCCCGCCAAACGCATCTCCTCGAGGACGCGCGCGGCGTCGCGGGGCCGCTTCGCGCGCGCGTAGACGTCGATCATCGAGTTGTACGTGATCGCGTCCGCCAGGGCCCGGCGCCGGGGCAGCACGACGGAGTCCTGGGCCTCCCGGCTCACCTCGGCCTCCTCGGCGTCGCTCTCGGGGACGCGCGTCAGCGCCGCGAAGAGCCGCTCGGCCCGGCCGACGTCGCGCGCGTTCGCCGCCGCGGCCAACAGCGCGTTGCCGAGGACGACGTCGATCTTCACGCCCCACAGGTGCATGCGCGACGCCACGCCGAAGCCGTCGGCGACGCGCCGGCACTTGCCGTAGGCCGTGACGCCCGCCGTCACGAGCCGCCGGTTCGGCACGGGGTAGCGCGCGTCGTCCTCGGCGACGCACTTGTCGAAGAGCGCGGCCGCCGACCGCGGCGCGCCGACCTTGACGTAGGCGGCGACGGCGTTCGTCGCGAACTTGGCCGTGAGCGGCACGTCGTCCAGCGCCGCCAGCAGCGCGTCGAGCCGCGCGCGCGCGACCGCGCGGCCGCCGCCCCGCGCGGGGTTCGACGCCAAGGACGCGTAGGTCCGCGCGAGCGAGCAGCAGCGCTCGAGGAGCAGCGACGCCGTCGCCGTCGCCGGCAGCTCCGCGCGCCGCAGCTCGCGGTAGGCCAGCAGGGCGTCGCCGACGTCGCGGCGCACGAGCGCCTCGGCCTCCTCGCCCAGCGTGAAGCCCCCGTAGCTCGCGCGCGCCGTCTCGCCGACGTCGCCCGCGGCGAGCGCGTCCACGTCCAGCGCGTCCTCGCCGTCCTCGAGCAGCGCCTCGGGCTCGCTGAGCTCCAGCAGCCCGCGCCAGGGGCCGACCTTGACGTCGCGCTCGAGGCGCACGCGGAGCGCGTTCCGCGGTCCCGGCGCGGCCGCGGCGGCCATGACGGCCTCGACGGTCTCCGCGGGCCCCATGCGCCCGCCGAAGGCGGACTCGACGGCGACGACGCGGTCCCCGACGCGCACCTTGTCGCCGCTCCGCGCCGCGGACCCGCCGGCCTTGAGCGCGGCGACGACGGGCGCGCCGTCGGGCCCCGCGCGGAGCGTGAGCCCGAGGGGCTTCGCGAGCTCCACGTCCCAGGACTCGCGCACGGTCTCCTTCTTGCGGATCTGCGCCAGGGCGACCTCGCAGTCGTCTAACGACCGCGTCAGGCGCAGCATGACGTCCGGCGCGCCGCGGGTCGCGCTCCGGAGCCGCAGGCGGCTCCGGACGGCGCTGACGACGCCGGAGATCGTCGCCTTGGGCCACATGGCGTCGCCGAGCGTCGCGGACGTGGCGACGACGCGGTCCCCGGCGCGGCACCCGGACGCGTAGGCGCCGCAGGCCTCGTCGACGCTCTTGATCCACACGAAGGACCCGTCGCGCGTCGCCGACTCGCCGAGCGTCAGGCCGAGCGGCGCCGTGATCGTGACGTCGAACGTGTGGGTCTTCGCCGCGAGGTCCTCGGACACGTGCTTCGCGCCCGCGGGCACGAGCCCCGCGCCCTCGACGAGCGACGAGCCCGGGAGCTCGACGGACTCGGCGCGCTGCGCTGTTCGCATTCGCGGCTGGCCTCGTGTGCCGAGGGTCGGTCGGACGAACGCCGTCCGCTGCGCGATGGAGGCAACCAGGAGGAGTGATCGGAGCATTGTTTCGAGCGTACCCAGTGGGTCGAGGGCGACAACTCAGGCACGTTGCGGCGCCTGCGCCATCACGATCGTGTCGACTGCGGTGGCCCCGCTCGCTCCTGATCTCGTGGCAGCGCTTCGACCCCCGGCCAGCCGCGGCCGCGGCGCCGCGCCTTGCGCCGCGTCGCGAGAAATCCACCCGAGAAGAAATTACCGCGGCACCAGCACCTCCAGCGCCCCGGCCACGCACGCGGCCTCGAAGCGGTCCGCGCCGCCGGGGAGGAGCTCGCCGTCGAGGTTGAGGTCGTCGGCCTCGTTGCCGCGCGCGGGCGCGTAGGAGAAGCGCTCGCACTGGACGATGTCCACGAAGTCGAGCAGCTCGTGCTTGCCGAAGCGCGCGAGGAAGTTGGCGAGGATGATGTCGGCGCCGCTCGACGACTTCACGAGCACGAGATCCAGCAGCCCGTCGTCGACCTCGGCGTCCGGCGCGAAGGGCACGCGCTTGCCCATGCGCGCGTTGATCTGCGCCTGGATGAACGAGTAGTCCGCCAGATCCACGACATCCCCATCGATCTCCAACTCTCCCGCGAAGCTCGTGCGGCCCTGCGAGATGAGCGACAGGCCCGCGAGGTCGTACTGCGCGCCGAGCCCGAGCCACCGCAGCTCGTTCGTCTCCTCGAGGACCGCCGCGGGGAAGCCGCAGGCCGCGATGTTGATGCTGTAGGACGGGGCCGACCGGCCCGCGGCCCGCACCTCCATGACGTCCACGCGCCTCGTGTCGCCGTCGACGATGGCCGCGGCCGCGAGCGCGGGATCGCTGGGGATGCCCAGGTCCGCGGCCCAGGTGTTGCCCGTGCCGCCCGGGACGACGCCGATGGGGCAGCGGCGCATGTCCTTTCGCGCCATCATGCCGTTGACGAGCTCGTGGACCGTGCCGTCGCCGCCGATGCCCACGAGCGCGTCGCGCGGCTCGAGCGTCTTCGCCAGCTGCTCCGCGTGGCCGGCGTACTCCGTGCGCTGCACGGCGACGTCGACGCCCGCGGCCTCGAAGGCCGGGAGCACCTTGTCGAGGATGTCGAGCCCACTCTTGCTGCCGCCGGTCGGGTTCACGATGAGATGGATCGATTTTGGCTGCAGCGCGGCCGCGGTGGCGAGCACGGCGACGAGGCGCAGCATGCTGCAAGCTAGACGATCGCTGCGGGCTTCGGTGTGTTTCCTTTAGCTGTGCGGTTGCTGCGGGCTCCGGCGCGGACGATCGCTGCGGGCTCCGGCGTGGTTTTCTCTGCTGCGGTCGTTGCAGGCTCCGGCGCGCAGCCTAAATGCGTCGCGTCATCATGCGCTCCTCCCTCACGAGGACTGCAACTTGTAGTGCAAGCAAAACCTCAACATGATTAGGGCCGCAGGGGCTTGAGCCCCAGCTTCGCGCGGAGCGCGTTCGTCGCCTCGATGTCGAGGTCGCCGCCGTCGCCGGCGGGCGGCGGCGCGTCGGCGTCGGCCTTCTTCTTCTTCCGGTCGCGCCTCGGGCTCTCGCTCCGGCCCGACCGCTTCATGACGAGGCGCCCGCGCTCGGGCTTCTTCGCGCTCCGCTCGCTGGACGCGCTCGACGCGTCGTCGTCGTCGTCGTCGTCGAGGCCGTCGGCGTTGTTCGTCCGCGGGCCCAGGAGGTTCTGCTGCTCGAGGTGCCACCGCTTCGGGAGGTGCGGCAGCGCGATGTCGCACGAGTAGTCCTCGGTGAGGAGCTCGTCGACGAACTCGTCGACGTGCGTGATCGTCCAGCCCTCGAAGGTGCGCACGCGGAGCTTGGAGTAGTCGACGTAGAGCGGCTCGAGGTACTTGTAGACCTCCGGCGGCCGGCCGACGCACCGGAGGTAGAGCGCGCCGAGCGCGCGCACGTACTTGTACTCCTCGTTCTTGATGAACTCGACGATGATCTCCAGGTCCGGCTGGATCTGGAGCATCTTCAGGAGCAGGCACATGAACTTGGTCGGCTTGCGGATGCCGCCGTACGTGCCGCCGACGTGGTCGATCTCGATGGCCCGGTCGACGAGCGTCTCCGCCGTGAGGCCGAAGCAGTACTCCTTCCAGTACTGCGTCGCGTAGACCTTCATGCGCAGAATCTTCTCCACGATGCGCTGCGGGTTCGTCCCGTGCACCTCCTGGGCCATGGGGTCGCTGCGGTTCGCCATGGCGACGTCGCGCGGGGGCGGTGTCCGCGGGCGTGCGCGTCGGCGCTACGGTGCTTCTGTGCGCGTCTGGGCGTGCCTCGGCGCGGCCGGGGGACGGCGCGGGGGTCCCGCAGGCGGCGCGGCCGGGGCGCGACGACGATGGCGGCGGCGAAGCTGAAGCCAACAAAGCACTTTTGGTATCTTTTTGGTGCACTAAAATTGATCGATTATGGGCAGCCCAATAAAGGTCGCCCTGCTGCTGCTGGTCGGCTCGCCGGTGACGGCAACGAACAGGACGTTCCGCGCCGTGATCTTCAAGGAGGCGCGCACGGGGTCGACGTGGCTCGCGGACCTGCTGCGCAACGAGCGGAGCGTCGGCTACTTCGCCCACGAGGCGTCGTCCTGCGTCAAGAACGGCGACGGCGCCCTGCAGCGCACGGCGCTCTTCTCCCTGCTCGCGGCGCCGGCCTGCGACATGCGCTGCGGCGTCCAGGCCAAGGACGCCGCGCGGCTGCGCTGGCTCGCGGACGCGCGGCGGCCCGCGCCGTCGTGCTTCGCCGGCAAGCTCGTCGGCTTCGACATCCAGGCGAAGAACGACCTCGGCGAGGACCGGAGCCCGCCCCTGGACTGGCCCGCGGACTGGAAGCGCCTCCTGCGCCTGCCCGACGTGCGCGCCGTCGTCTTCGCGCGGACGAACGTCGTGAAGCGGTGCGTGAGCAAGGCGCACGTCGACGTCTTCTACGCCACGTGCCGCACGCGCAAGGCCGTCAGCGCGGACCACCGCGCCTGCCTCGCGGCGCACCGGGCCGCCATCGACGCGCCCGTCGCCGTCGACGGCGCGGACCTCGCGCGGCTCGCGCACAACGAGGGCCGGGAGTGGGTCGACCTCATGGAGAAAGCGGGCGCGGCCGGCGGCCGGCCGCCGCTCCTCGTCTTCTACGAGGCGCTCCTCCGCGACCCGCACCGGGAGCTGAAGCGCTTCTTCGCCGCGCTGGGCATGGGCGACCGCGCGGTGTCGGCGGCGAGCGGGTCCCTGAAGATCACGGGCGACGACCTGCGAACGTCCGTCGCCAACTTCTCCGGCGTCGAGGCGGCCCTCGGCGCCGCGGACCCCTGCTTCCTCGGCCAGCTCCGCGACGCGGAGTCGCGCGTCTTCGACACGATCTGCCTCGCGGGCGGGACGTCCGCGTTCTCGAAGCACGGCGACGCGAGCCCGACGGCCTACGGCTACTAATTAGCGCACGAGCTTCGCGTAGGCCCGGGCGAAGCAGGCGCGGAAGAGGGGCTCGCTCCGCGCGAACGCCTCGACGTGGCGCCGGAAGCCCGGGTCGAGGACGAGCGTGACGTCCGTCGGGATGAGGTTCGCGTCGCCGCGCTCGAGCCGCCGGCCGGAAGTAGGTCGACGAGAACCGGTCCGGGTCCGGGTTCGCGAAGGGCAGCCGCACGGGCGCGGCCTCGAGGCACTCGCGCGTGAGATTCCGCAGGCAGCCCTTCGTCATGTTCAGCAGGCTGTTGTGGCGCCCGAGCGTGTGCGCGCCCATGAGCGCCACGATCTCCTGGTCGCTCAGGGCCAGGCCCGGCCGCCGGAAGTAGCGCCGCACGCCGACGGTCGAGAGGCCCGGCTGCGGCATCGTCGCCGTCACGACGTCGCGCGACTCGTCGCCGGGCCGCTCGATTTTCCGGCGCAGCGTCGGGGGCGTCGCCTTCGCCGCGTCGCGGCGGCCGAGGCCGATGCGGATGGCCGGGCCGCCCGCGGCCTCGACGGCGGCCGCGCCGGCGACGGCGACGGCGTCGGCGACGGACAGGTCCGCCGCGACGGGGCGTCGGAGCTCGAGCACCCGCGCGAGCGGCGGGCCGAGGCGCACGTTCTCCGCGTCGGCGAGCTCGAAGCGGATGGACCCGTCGGCGCCGCCGCGCGCGCCGTCGCGGCGCGTCGCGTCGTGGAACGCCAGCCGCAGCAGCGTGCCCGCGAGCGCGGGGTCGTCGGCGACGGCCGCGGCGACGGACGACCGCAGCGCCGACGCCGCGCGCTCGCGCGCCGCGGCCCGCCGGCCCGCGGCGCCGGCCAGCAGCGCGCCGCAGGACGAGCCCAGGACGAAGGACCGCCGCGGCGCGGCCGTGAGCGCCGGGGAGGCTGCCGGGGAGCAGAGGAGCAGCAGCGGCAGCAGCATCTCAGCAGCGCAGTGTTTTTCGGGCAATTGCAGCGTCTAGCGACCTACGATTTTAGAACGAGCGGCTCTAGCAACAGCAGTCAAGCGCGCCCATGTCGTGGCACGGAATCTCCACTGCACGCTCGCTGATCGAGCAGCACGGACCAACGCTTCAGCTTTAAAGGTGCACCGCGGGGCGCGGGGCCCCGGTGAGACGACGCCGAGGCGTCGGCCGTGGGCCGACGCCCGGACGACGTCCGCGGTCGCCCGGGGAAACGCCCTGAACACCCCGGGGCGATTTAGGAAACCCTATAAGCTGCAACCTACTTAGTCTTCGTTCGCGAGCCCCGCGCCGATGCCGTCCGACGCGTCGTCCGCGTCGAGCCGCTCGCACAGCTGCTGCTTGTTCCCGCTCTTCGACAGCTTCTTGGGCTTCGTCGTGCCACTGCGCTACGCCCGTCGCGGGGTCTGGCCCGGGTGTCCGCCCCTGTGCCCAAGATCGGAGCTGTAGTTCCGTGGGCAAACTTAACTTCACCCCCCCTGTCTGGTAAACCTCACGATGGTCGACGCCGGTGTTCAGTGGTCGCGCGCGTCGACGGCGTTGCGAGCTAGGTCCACCTCCCGCTGCTCCTAAACGTGCTTCGGCCCAGATGCCGACGAGCATGCAGACGGCGCCGCACCCCGAGGCGGCGCCAAAATCGATGAGTTGTGCTGATCACACACGAGGAGCCAGTTGGACTTGGTCGCCTGCGACGTTGGCCGCGGCGCCGCCGCGCGCGCGATGGCGTCACCGTCGTTCCCTTCCTCCGCGACGGTCAACAACCACACCTTCTCCATCGACCAAGCGCGCGGCATCGACGGTGGGAAGCACGTCTTGAACATTCGCCTCGACTCACTCCCTGAAGAGTACATCAGTGTGCTTGGGGGCGCATCGGGCGGCGACCTGCCCCAGGTGCTCGACCGCATCTACAGGCACACGAAGGTATACAACGACGTCGGCTGGAAGGGCCTCGGCGACGGCGGCGACGTCAAGATCATCCTCATCCGCGTCATGGGCCTCGAGCCCGCGGACGCCGACGGCAAGGCGTCGCCGCGCCACGTCGAGGACGTGCTCACCAAGTACGGCGTGGCGAGGTCCCGGCGCGCGGCGGCGAACGCGAACGCGGGCGGCGCCGGCGTCCACCTCGACGCCGGCGCCATGTGGTTCTACTTGATCGCGGCGACGGTCCTCGCCGGGGAGCGCGGCAAGCGCGACCTGGCCAAGCTCGCGAAGCGCGACGGGACGTGGGTGTCGAAGTACGAGGACGGCACGGACGCGTGGACGCTCGGCACGGACGCCTTCTCGCTCGGCACGGACGCGTACTCGCTCGGCACGGACGCGTACTCGCTCGGCACGGACGCGGTCTCCATGGGCACGGACAAGCGGTCCCTCAAGATCGACGCGGTCTCCATGGGCACGGGCAAGGTCGCCAACCGCATGGACGCCTACGCCATGGGCACCGCGAAGAACTCGGCGTGGAACCCGGAGGAGGACGCGGCGCTCAAGGCGCACGTCGAGGAGAACGGGGCGAAGAAGTGGACGGACTTCGGGATTCGGTTTGGGAAGACGTGCGGAGCCGTGCAGCGGCGCTGGCGGGAGACGCTGGACCCCGAGATCAAGTGGTCCTCTTTCGACGCCGGCGAGATGCAGATCGTCCGCGCGGGCGTCGCCGCGGGCGAGACGCCCGCGAAGATCTCGAAGCGGCTCGTCGGCCGGCCGCCGGGCCGGGTCGGCTGGGCGATCGCCTTCCTCAAGCGCGAGTCGTCGACGCCGCGGCGGCGCGGCGCGCGCGGGCCGCCGAAGGCGGCGACGACGGGGCCCGCGGCGGCGGGCTCGTCGGCGTCGTCGCGGCTGCGGTCCTCGGCGGCGTCGACGGCCGCGCGGACGGCGGCGGTGACGGCGCGGCGGTCCGCGGCGGCGGCGACGACGCGGCCCGCGGCGGCGTCGAAGCCCCGCGGCGCGCGCGGCGCGCGCAAGCCGCCGAAGGCGGCGACGCCGCGGCGGTCCGCGGCGGCGGCTTCTTCGCGGCGTTCCTCGGCGGCGTCGACGGCCGCGCGGACGGCGGCGGTGACGGCGCGGCGGTCCGCGGCGGCGGCGACGACGCGGCCCGCGGCGGCGACGACGCGGCCGTCCGCGCGGCCGTCGACGCCGCCGAGGAACGCCGCGAAGAAGCCGCCGCCGCGGACCGCCGCGGCGTCGCCGCCTTCGGCGGCTTGCGCGCGCCGCGCGCGCCGCGGGGCTTCGACGCCGCC